>NW_027047417.1:0-15016 GCF_025399875.1 Dalotia coriaria
ATCCAAATTTACGGTTAAACGCAATTTAAAAAAAAACGGTTTTTAAAATAAATTTTCCTTTTAGTGTTTTACCCTTAAAAAGCAAATTAATAAAACGTTAAAATTCGTGTTTTAATGCTTTTTAAGCTTTTAGATTAAAGCTCAAACGTGCTGTTTTGCTAAAATAAAGCATTTTCAAGCATTTTAGATCGTTGAAATCGTTCAAATAGAAGCAATATTAATAAAACAGATAATAAAAATTCGTCGTTTTTATGCTGTTTTACGCGTTAAAACGCAGATTAAACTCAAAACGTGCTGTTTTGCTAAAATAAAGCATTTTCAAGCATTTTAGATCGTTGAAATCGTTCAAAGAGAAGCAATATTAATAAAAACGAATAATAAAAAATTCGTCGTTTTTATGCTGTTTTACGCGTTAAAACGCAGATTAAAGCTCAAAACGTGCTGTTTTGCTAAAATAAGCATTTTTTAAGCATTTTAGAACGTTGAAATCGTTCAAATAGACGCAATATTAATAAAACGAATAATAAAAATTTCGTCGTTTTTATGCTGTTTTACGCGTTAAAACGCAGATTAAACCTCAAAACGTGCTGTTTTGCTAAAATAAGCATTTTCAAGCATTTTAGATCGTTGAAATCGTTTAAATAGAAGCAATATTAATAAAAAAACGAATAATAAAAAATTCGTCATTTTTATGCTGTTTTACGCGTTAAAACGCAGATTAAAGCTCAAAACGTGCTGTTTTGCTAAAATAAGCATTTTCAAGCATTTTAGATCGTTGAAATCGTTTTAAATAGAAGCAATATTAATAAAACGAATAATAAAAATTTGTCGTTTTTATGCTGTTTTACGCGTTAAAACGCAGATTAAACTCAAAACGTGCTATTTGCTAAAATAAAACATTTTCAAGCATTTTAGATCATTGAAATCGTTCAAATTGAGCAATATTAATAAAAACGAATAATAAAAAATTCGTCGTTTTTATGCTGTTTTACGCGTTAAAACGCAGATTAAACTCAAAACGTGCTGTTTTGCTAAAATAAGCATTTTCAAGCATTTTAGATCGTTGAAATCGTTCAAATAGAAGCAATATTTATAAAAACGAATAAAAAAATTCGTCGTTTTATGCTGTTTTACGCGTTAAAACGCAGATTAAACTCAAAACGTGCTGTTTTGCTAAAATAAGCATTTTCAACATTTTAGATCGTTGAAATCGTTCAAATAGACGCAATATTAATAAAAACGAATAATAAAAATTTCGTCGTTTTTATGCTGTTTTACGCGTTAAAACGCAGATTAAAACTCAAAACGTGCTGTTTTGCTAAAATAAGCATTTTCAAGCATTTTAGATCGTTGAAATCGTTCAAATAGAAGCAATATTATAAAAACGACTAATAAAAATTCTTCGTTTTATGCTGTTTACGCGTTAAAACGCAGATTAAAGCTCAAAAAGTGCTGTTTTGCTAAAATAAGCATTTTCAAGCATTTTAGATCGTTGAAATCGTTCAAATAGACGCAATAAAAATAAAAACGAATAATAAAAATTCGTCGTTTTATGCTGTTTTACGCGTTAAAACGCAGATTAAAGCTCAAAACGTGCTGTTTTGCTAAAATAAGCATTTTCAAGCATTTTAGATCGTTGAAATCTTCAAATAGAAGCAATAATAATAAAAACGAATAATAAAAATTCGTCGTTTTTATGCTGTTTTACGCGTTAAAACGCAGATTAAAGCTCAAAACGTGCTTTTTGCTAAAATAAGCATTTTCAAGCATTTTAGATCGTTGAAATCGTTCAAATAGAAGCAATATTAATAAAAACGAATAATAAAAATTGTCGTTTTATGCTGTTTTACGCGTTAAAACGCAGATTAAAGCTCAAAACGTGCTGTTTTGCTAAAATAAGCATTTTCAAGCATTTTAGATCGTTGAAATCGTTCAAATAGACGCAATATTAATAAAAACGAATAATAAAAATTCGTCGTTTTATGCTGTTTTACGCGTTAAAACGCAGATTAAAGCTCAAAACGTGCTGTTTTGCTAAAATAAGCATTTTCAAGCATTTTAGATCGTTGAAATCGTTCAAATAGACCAATATAATAAAACGAATAATAAAAATTCGTCGTTTTATGCTGTTTTACGCGTTAAAACGCAGATTAAACTCAAAACGTGCTGTTTTGCTAAAATAAGCATTTTCAAGATTTTGATCGTTAAAATCGTTCAAATAGAAGCAATATTAATAAAACGAATAATAAAAATTCGTCGTTTTATGCTGTTTTACGCGTTAAAACGCAGATTAAAGCTCAAAACGTGCTGTTTTGTAAAATAAGCATTTTCAAGATTTTAGATCGTTGAAACGTTCAAATAGACGCAATATTAATAAAACGAATAATAAAAATTCGTCGTTTTTATGCGTTTACGCGTTAAAACGCAGATTAAAGCTCAAAACGTGCTGTTTTGCTAAAATAAGCATTTTCAAGCATTTTAGATCGTTGAAATCGTTCAAATAGAAATATTATAAAAACGAATAATAAAAATTTCGTCGTTTTATGCTGTTTACGCGTTAAAACGCAGATTAAAGCTCAAAACGTGCTGTTTTGCTAAAATAAGCATTTTCAAGCATTTTAGATCGTTGAAATCGTTCAAATAGAAGCAATATTAATAAAATTACGAATAATAAAAATTCGTCGTTTTTATGCTGTTTTACGCGTTAAAACGCAGATTAAAAGCTCAAAACGTGCTCTTTTTGCTAAAATAAGCATTTTCAAATTTTAGATCGTTAAAATCGTTCAAATAGAAGCAATATTAATAAAAACGAATAATAAAAAAAATTCGTCGTTTTATGCTTTTTACGCGTTAAAACGCAGATTAAAGCTCAAAACGTGCTGTTTTGGTAAAATAAAGCATTTTCAAGCATTTTAGATCGTTGAAATACGTTAAATAGACGCAATATTAATAAAAACGAATAATAAAAATTTCGTCGTTTTTATGCTGTTTTACGCGTTAAAACGCAGATTAAAGCTCAAAACTGCTGTTTTGCTAAAATAAGCATTTTCAAGCATTTTAGATCGTTGAAATCGTTCAAATAGACCCAATATTACTACAAAACGAATAATAAAAATTTCGTCGTTTTTGACTGTTTTACGTTAAAACGCAGATTAAAGCTAAAACGTGCTGTTTTGCTAAAATAACATTTTCAAGCATTTTAGATCGTTGAAATCGTTAAATAGAAGCATATTAATAAAAACGAATAATAAAAATTCGTCGTTTTTATGCTGTTTTACGCGTTAAAACGCAGATTAAAGCTCAAAATGCTGTTTTGCTAAAATAAGCATTTTCAAGTATTTTAGATCGTTGAAATCGTTCAAATAGACGCAATATTAATAAAAAACGAATAATAAAAAATTCGTCGTTTTATGCTGTTTTACGCGTTAAAACGCAGATTAAAGCTCAAAACGTGCGTTTTGCTAAAATAAGCATTTTCAAGCATTTTAGATCGTTGAAATCGTTCAAAATAGAAGCAATATTAATAAAACACGAATAATAAAAATTTCGTCGTTTTATGCTGTTTTACGCTTTAAAACGCAGATTAAAGCTCAAAACGTGCTGTTTTGCTAAAATAAGCATTTTCAGCATTTTAGATCGTTGAAAGCGTTCAAATAGAAGCAATATTAATAAAAAACGAATAATAAAAATTTGTCGTTTTTACGCTGTTTTACTCGTTAAAACGCAGATTAAAACTCAAAACGTGCTGTTTGCTAAAATAAGCAATTTCAAGCATTTTAGATCGTTGAAATCGTTCAAATAGACGCAATATTAATAAAACGAATAATAAAATTCGTCGTTTTATGCTGTTTTACGCGTTAAAACGCAGATTAAAGCTCAAAACGTGCTGTTTTTAAAATTAACTTTCCAGCTTTTTAGATCGCCTTAAACGTTCAAATAGAGCAATTAAACGAATAATAAAAATTCATCGTTTTAATGCTGTTTCGCTTAAAACGAATTAAATCAAAACGGCTTTAGTAAAATAGCATTTTCATGCATTTTAGATCCGTTGAAATCGTTCAAATACGTGCTATATTATAAAAAACAATTAATAAGCATTTTGATCGTTTAATCGTTTACAGTTTAAAAAGCAGATTAAAAGCTCAAAACGTCGTTATACAAAAATACATTTTCAATGCATTTTAGATCGTTGAAATCGTTAAAAGCAAAATATTTCTAAAACAAATTAAGCATTTTAGTATCCTGTTTTACGCGTTAAAACGCATATTAACTAAAACGAATTTCTAAAATTGCATTTTAGCTTTTGCGTTAAAAACGTTCAAATAGAGCCAAAATCTTAATAACGATAAAATAAATTTTCGTTTTAATCGTGTTTACGCGTTAAAAACGCATATAAAAAACAAAAAAAAATGCGTTTTTGCTAATGCATTTTTACGCAATTAGATTAAGTCAAACGTTTAAATAGCAATATAATAAAAGACATTTTAGAACGTTAAATCGTTTAATAGATGTTTTATGTTAAAACGCAGATTAAAAATTCAAAACGTGCTTTCTGTTTATAAACAATTCAAAACATAGATCGTTGAAATCGTTTCAAAATAACGCAATATTAACATTTAGATCGTTGAAATTTGTCGTTTTATGCTTTTAAGCGTTAAAACGCAGATTTCGTCTTTTAAGTGCTGTTTTGCGTTAAAATAAGCATTTAAAGCTTTAAACGTTGAAATCGTTCAAATAACGCATATTAAAACGAATTATTAGAATTTTAAATCAAAAACGGAATAATAAAAAAATTCGTCATTTTTTATACTGTTTTACGCCAAACGCATATTAAAGCTCAAAACGTGCTGTTTTGCTAAAATAAGCATTTTTCAAGCATTTAGATCGTTGAAATCCCACGTTCAAATAGACGCAATATTATTAAAAACAGATAATAAGAAGATTTCGTCGTTTTTATGTGCTGTTTTCCCGCGTTAAAACGCAGAAGAATAGAAGCTCAAAACGTGCTGTTTTTGCTAAAATAAGCGCATTTTCAAGCATTTTAGATCGTTGAAATCGTTCAAATAGACGCAATATTAATAAAAACGAATAATAAAAAAATTCGTCGTTTTATGCTGTTTTACGCGTTAAAACGCAGATTAAAAAGCTCTCAAAACGTGCTGTTTTGCTAAAATAAACAATTCCAAGCATTTTTAGATCGTTGAAATCAACTAAAATAGACGCAATATTGTAAAAAACGAATAATAAAAAAATTCGTCGTTTTTATGCTGTTTTACGCGTTAAAACGCAGATTAAAACTCAAAACGTGCTGTTTTTGCTAAAATAAGCATTTTCAAGCATTTTTAGATCGTTGAAATCGTTCAAATAGACGCAATATTAATAAAAACGAAGATAATAATAAAAAGAATTTCGTCGTTTTATGCTGTTTTACGCGTTAAAACGCAGATTAAAGCTCAAAACGTGCTGTTTTGCTAAAATAAGCATTTTCAAGCATTTTTTAGATCGTTGAAATCACGTTTAAATAGAAGCAATATTAATAAAAACGAATAATAAAAATTCGTCATTTTTATGCTGTTTTACGCGTTAAAACGCATAGTAAAACTCAAAACGTGCTGTTTTGCTAAAATATTTCAAGCATTTTAGATCGTTGATCGTTTTAAATAGACGCAATATTAATAAAACGAATAATAAAAATTTCGTCGTTTTTTATGCTGTTTTACACGCGTTAAAACGCAGAATAAAAACTCAAACGTGCTGTTTTGCTAAAATAAGCATTTTCAAGCATTTAGATCGTTGAAATTAATTTCAAATAGACGCAATATTAATAAAAACGGAAGAATAATAAAAAATTCGTCGTTTTTTTATGCTGTTTTACGCGTTAAAACGCGCAGATTAAAACTCAAAACGTGCTGTTTTGCTAAAATAAGCAATTCAAGCATTTTTAGATCGTTGAAATCCTTCAAAATAGACGCAATATTAATAAAAACGAATAATAAAAATTCGTCGTTTTTTATGCTGTTTTACGCGTTAAAACGCAGATTAAAGCTCAAAACGTGCTGTTTTTGCTAAAATAAGCATTTTCAAGCATTTTAGAACGTTGAAATCGTTCAAATAGAAGCAATAATAATAAAAACGAATAATAAAAAATTCGTCGTTTTTTATGCTGTTTTTACGCGTTAAAACGCAGATTAAAACTCAAAACATTGCTGTTTTGCTAAAATAAAACATTTTCAAGCATTTTAGATCGTTTAGAAACCAGACAAAATAGGCCGCAATAATAGTAATAAAAACAGGCAATAAAAATTTCGTCGTTTTTTATGCTGTTTTTACGCGTTAAAACGCAGATTAAAGCTCAAAACGTGCTGTTTTAACAAAATAAAACATTTTCATGCATTTTAGATCGTTGAAATCACGTTCAAATAGACGCAATATTAATAAAAACGAATAATAAAATTTGTGTTTTATGCTGTTTTACGCGTTAAAACGCAGATTAAAGCTCAAAACGTGCTGTTTTGCTAAAATAAGCAATTCAAGCATTTTAGATCGTTGAAATGGTTTCAAATAGACGCAATAATTAATAAAGAGCAGATAATAAAAATTCGTCGTTTTTATGCTGTTTTTACCGCCGTTAAAACGCAGATTAAAGCTCAAAACATTTTGCTACGTAAGCATTTCAAGCATTTTAGAACGTTGGAAATCACGTTTCAAATAGAGTAATAATAATAAAAAACGAATAATAAATTTCGTCGTTTATGCTGTTTTACGCGTTAAAGCCCCGATTAAAACTCAAAACGATGCTGTTTTGCTAAAATAACATTTTCAAGCATTTTAGATCGTTGAAATCGTTCAAATAGACGCAATATTAATAAAAACAGATAATAAAAATTTCGTCGTTTTTATGCTGTTTACGCGTTAAAACGCAGATTAAAAGCTCAAAACGTGCTGTTTTGCTAAAATAAGCACATTTTCATGCATTTTTAGATCCGTTGAAAATCGTTCAAATAGAAACAATATTAATAAAAACGAATAATAAAAATTTGTCGTTTTATGCTGTTTTACGCGTTAAAACGCAGATTAAAACTCAAAGCGATGCTGTTTTGCTAAAATAAGCTTTCAAGCATTCTAGATTGTTGAAATCGTTCAAATAAACAATATTAATAAAAACGAATAATAAAAATTTCACGTCACGTTTTATGCTGTTTTACGCGTTAAAACGCAGATTAAAACTCAAAACGTGCTGTTTTGCTAAAATAAGCATTTTCAAGCATTTTAGATCGTTTGAAATCGTTCAAATAGACGCAATATTAATAAAAACGAATAATAAAAATTTCGTCGTTTTTATGCTGTTTACTGCGTTAGAAGCAGATTAAAAAGCTCAAAACGTGCTGTTTTGCTAAAATAAACATTTTCATGCATTTTAGATCGTTGAAATCGTTCAAATAGAAACAGTAATAAAAAACGAATAATAAAAAATTTGTCGTTTTTAGCATGCTGTTTTACGCGTTAAAACGCAGATTAAAGCTCAAAACGTGCTGTTTTTGCTTTAAAATAAGCACATTTTCAAGAAGCATTTTAGATTGTTGAAATCGTTCAAATAGAAGCAATATTAATAAAAACGAATAATGAAATTTCGTCGTTTTTTTATGCTGTTTTACCGCGCGTTAAAACGCAGATTAAAACTCAAAACGTGCTGTTTTTGCTAAAATAAAAGCATTTTAAGCATTTAGATCGTTGAAATCGTTCAAATAGAAGCAATATTAATAAAAACGAATAATAAAAATTTCGTCGTTTTTATGCTGTTTTACGCGTTAAACGCAGATTAAGCTCAAAACGACGCTGTTTTGCTAAAATAAGCTTTTCAAGCATTTTTTAGATCATTTGAAATCGTTTTAAATAAACAATATTAATAAAAACGAATAATAAAAAATTCGTCATTTTTACATGCTGTTTTACGCGTTAAAACGCAGATTAAAGCTCAAAACGTGCTGTTTTGCTAAAATAAACATTTTCAAACGGTACTTTAGATGGTTGAAATCGTTCAAATAGACGCAATGATAATAAGAAACGAATAATAAAAATTTGCATCGTTTTTATGCTGTTTTACGCGGTAAACGCAGAATGAAAACTCAAAACGTGCTGTTTTTGCTAAAATAAAAAAGCATTTTCAAGCATTTTAGATCGTTGAAATCGTTCAAATAGGAAACAATATTAATAAAAAATTCGTCGTTTTTTACATGCTGTTTTACGCGTTAAAACGCAGATTAAGAAACTCAAAACGTGCTGTTTTTGCTAAAATAAGCATTTTCAAGCATTTTTAGATCGTTTAAATCTTTCAAATAGAAGCAATAATTATAAAAAAACGAATAATAAAAAATTCGTCGTTTTTATGCCATTTTCGCGTTAAACGCAGATTAAAAGCTCAAAACGTGCTCTTTTGCTAAAATAAGCATTTTCAAAATTTTGAATCGTTGAAATCGTTCAAATAGAAGCAATATTAATAAAAACGAATAATAAAAATTCGTCGTTTTATGCTGTTTTACGCGTTAAAACGCAGATTAAAGCTCAAAACGTGCTGTTTTTGCTTTAAAATAAGCATTTTCAAAGCATTTTAGATCGTTGAAATCGTTCAAATAGACGCAATATTAATAAAAACGAATAATAAAAATTCGTCGTTTTATGCTGTTTTACGCGTTAAAACGCAGATTAAAGCTCAAAACGTGCTGTTTTGCTAAAATAAGCATTTTCAGCGTGCAGATCGTTGAAATCGCAAATGAAGCAATAATAATAAAAACGAATAATAAAAATTCACGTCGCGTTTTATGCTGTTTTTGCGCACGTTAAAAAGCGCAGATTAAACTCAAAAGTGCTCTTTTGCTAAAATAAGCATTTTCAAAAAGAATTTTTAGATCGTTGAAATCGTTCAAATAGAAGCAATATTAATAAAACACGAATAATAAAAATTCGTCGTTTTATGCTGTTTTACGTTGAAACACAGATTAAAGCTCAAAACGTGCTGTTTTTGCTAAAATGAGCATTTTCAAGCATTTTGGGTCATTTAAATCGTTTCAAATAGACGCAATATTAATAAAAACGAATTAATAAAAAATTTCGTCGTTTTATGCTGTTTTACGCGTTAAAACGCAGATTAAAAGCTAAAACGTGCTGTTTTGCTGAAATAAAAGCATTTTCAAGCATTTTAGATCGTTGAAATCGTTCAAATAGACGCAATATTACTACAAAACGAATAATAAAAAATTTCGTCACGTTTTATGCTGTTTTACGCGTTAAAACGCAGATTAAAGCTCAAAACGTGCTGTTTTGCTTTGCTAAAATAAGCATTTTCAAGCATTTTAGATCGTTGAAATCGTTTTAAATAGAAGCAATATTAATAAAAACGAATAATAAAAATTCGTCATTTTATGCTGTTTTTACGCCGTTAAAACGCAGATTAAAGCTCAAAACTGTTTTGCTAAAATAAGCATTTTTCAAGCATTTTAGATGGTTCAAATCACGTTTCAAATAGACGCAATATTAATAAAAAACGAATAATAAAAATTTCGTCGTTTTATGCTGTTTTACGCGGTAAAAACGCAGGGAATAAAACTCAAAACGTGCTGCGCACTGAAGTAAGCATTTTCAAACATTTTTAGATCGTTGAAATCACGTTCCAAATAGACGCAATATTAATAAAAACGAATAATAAAAAATTCGTCGTTTTACATGCTGTTTTACGCGTTAAAACGCAGATTAAAGCTCAAAACGTGCTGTTTTGCTAAAATAAGCATTTTCAACATTTTTAGATCGTTGAAATCTTTCAAATAGAAGCAATAATAATAAAAACGAATAATAAAAAATTCGTCGTTTTTATGCTTTGTTTTTACGCGTTAAAACGCAGATTAAAGCTCAAAAAGTGCTCTTTTAAAATAAAGCATTTTCAAAAGAATTTTTTAGATCCGTTGAAATCGTTCAAATAGAAGCAATATTAATAAAACACGAATAGCAAAATTCGTCGTTTTTACATGCTGTTTTACGCGTTGAAACGCAGATTAAAGCTCAAAACGTGCTGTTTTAAAATAAAGGCATTTCCAACATTTTTAGATCACGTTGAAATCGTTCAAATAAGACGCAATATTAATAAAAAACGAATAATAAAAATTTCGTCGTTTTTTATGCTGTTTACGCGGTAAAACGCAGATTAAAACTCAAAACGTGCTGTTTTGCTAAAATAAAGCATTTCAAGCATTTTAGATCGTTGAAATCGTTCAAATAGACGCAATATTACTACAAAACGAATAGCCAAAAATTTCGTGCGTTTTTATGCTGTTTTACGCGTTAAAACGAATTAAAACTTTCAAAACGTGCTGTTTTCGTAACATTTGCAAACATTTTAGATCGTTGAAATCGTTAAATAGAAAACAATATTAATAAAAACGAATAATAATAAAAATTCGTCATTTTTATGCTGTTTTACGCGTTAAAACGCAGATTAAAGCTCAAAACGTGCTGTTTTACGCTGAAACGAAAATTTTCGGCATTTTAGATGGTTTTAAATCGCGTTCAAATAGACGCAATATTAATAAAAACGAATAATAAAAATTTCGTCGTTTTTATGTGCTGTTTTTACGCGGTAAAACGCAGAATAAAACTCAAAACGTGCTGTTTTGCTAAAATAAGCATTTTCAAGCATTTTTAGATCGTTGAAATCGTTCAAATAGAGAGCAATATTAATAAAATTCGTCGTTTTTTATGCTGTTTTTGCGTTAAAACGCAGATTAAGAAAACTCAAACGTGCTGTTTTGCTAAAATAAGCATTTTCAAGCATTTTAGATCGTTTAGTCGCTTTCAAATAAAACGTATTTATAAAAAAACGAATAATAAAAATTTAGTGGAACATGCTGTTTTTCGCGTTAAACGCAGATTAAAGCTCAAAACGTGCTCTTTTGCTAAAATAAGCATTTTCAAAATTTTGAATCGTTGAAATCACGTTCCAGTAGAGCAATGGCTAAAACGAATAATAAAAAATTCGTCGTTTTTCCTTCTTTGTTTTACGCGTTAAAACGCAGATTAAAGCCTCAAAACGTGCTGTTTTGCTAAAATAAGCATTTTCAAGCATTTTAGATCGTTGAAATCTTTTAAATAGAAACAATAATAATAAAAACGAATAATAAAAATTCGTCGTTTTTATGCTGTTTGCGCGTTAAAACGCAGATTAAAACTCAAAATTATCTTTGCTAAAATAAGCATTTTCAAATTTTAGATCGTTGAAATCGTTCAAATAGGAAGCAATATTAATAAAACACGAATATTAAAATTCGTCCGTTTTTTTATGCTTTATTTTACGCGTTGAAACGCAGATTAAAACTCAAACGATGCTGTTTTGCTAAAATGAGCATTTTCAAGCATTTTGAATCGTTGGGAAATCGTTCAAATAGACGCAATATTAATAAAAAACGAATAATAAAAATTTCGTCGTTTTATGCTGTTTTTACGCGTTAAAACGCAGATTAAAACTCAAAACGTGCTGTTTTGCTAAAATAAGCATTTTCAAGCATTTTAGATCGTTGAAATCGTTCAAATAGACGCAATATTACTACAAAACGAATAATAAAAATTTCGTCGTTTTATGCTGTTTTACGCGTTAAAACGCAGATTAAAAACTCAAAACGTGCTGTTTTGCTAAAATAAGCATTTTCAAGCATTTTAGATCGTTGAAATCGTTTTAAATAGAAGCAATATTAATAAAAACGAATAATAAAAAATTCGTCATTTTATGCTGTTTACGCGATTAAAACGCAGATTAAAGCGCTCAAAACGATGCTGTTTTGCTAAAATAAGCATTTTCAAAGCATTTTTAGATGGATTTAGGGGAAATCGTTTCACGTGAGCACAATATTAATAAAAACGAATAATAAAAATTTCGTCGTTTTTTATGCTGTTTTACGCGGTAAAACGCAAGAATAAAACTCAAAACGTGCTGTTTAACAAAATAAGCATTTTCAAGCATTTTAGATCGTTGAAATCACGTTCAAATAGAAGCAATATTAATAAAAAAATTCGTCGTTTTTTATGCTGTTTTACGCGTTAAAACGCAGATTAAGAAAACTCAAAACGTGCTGTTTTGCTAAAATAATAAGCATTTTCAAGCACATATCGTTGAAATCGCTTTCAAATAGAAGCAATAATTATAAAAACGAATAATAAAAATTCGTCGTTTTATGCTGTTTTTCGCGTTAAAACGCAGATTAAAAACTCAAAACGTGCTCTTTTGCTACAAAATAAGCATTTTCAAAAAGAATTTTAGATCGTTGAAATCGTTCAAATAGAAGCAATATTAATAAAACGAATAATAAAAAATTCGTCGTTTTTATGCTGTTTTACGCGTTAAAACGCAGATTAAAATCAAAACGTGCTGTTTTGCGTTAAAATAAGCATTTTCAAGCATTTTGAATCGTTGAAATCACGTTCAAATAGACGCAATAATGGTAGAAACGAATAATAAAAATTCGTCGTTTTATGCTGTTTTACGCGTTAAAACGCAGATTAAAGCTCAAAACGTGCTGTTTTGCTAAAATAAACATTTTCAAGCATTTTAGATCGTTGAAATCTTTCAAATAGAAGCAATAATAATAAAACGAATAATAAAAATTCGTCGTTTTTTATACTGTTTACGCGTTAAACGCAGATTAAAAGCTCAAAAAAGTGCTCTTTTGCGCAAAATAAGCATTTTCAAATTTTAGATCGTTGAAATCGTTCAAATAGAAGCAATATTAATAAAACGCGCGAATAATAAAAATTCTTCGTTTTTATGCTGTTTTACGCGTTGAAACGCAGATTAAAGCTCAAAACGTGCTGTTTTGCTAAAATGAGCATTTTCAAGCATTTTGAATCGTTAGAATCGTTCAAATAAGACGCAATATTAATAAAGAAACAGATATGTAAAAATTTCGTCGTTTTGCATGCTGTTTTACGCGTTAAAACGCAGATTAAAGCTCAAAACGTGCTGTTTTGCTAAATAAAGCATTTTCAAGCATTTTTAGATCGTTGAAATCGTTCAAATAGACGCAATATTACTACAAAACGAATAATAAAAATTTCGTCGTTTTTTATGCTGTTTTACGCGTTAAAACGCAGATTAAAACTCAAACGTGCTGTTTTGCTAAAATAAAGCATTTTCAAGACATTTTAGATCGTTGAAATTGTTCAAATAGAAGCAATATTAATAAAAACGAATAATAAAAAATTCGTCGTTTTATGCTGTTTTACGCGTTAAAACGCAGATTAAAAGCTCAAAACGTGCTGTTTTGCTAAAATAAAGCATTTTCAGAAATTTTAGATCGTTGAAAATCGTTCAAAATAGACGCAATATTGAAAAACGAATAATAAAAAATTCGTCGTTTTTATGCTGTTTACGCGTTAAAACGCAGATTAAAAGCTCAAAACGTGCTGTTTTGCTACAAAATAAGCATTTTCAAGCATTTTAGATCGGTGAAATCGTTCAAATAAACAATATTAATAAAACGAATAATAAAAAATTTATCGTTTTATGCTGTTTCCTACTCGTTAAAACGCAGATTAAACTCAAAACGATGCTGTTTTTGCTAAAATAAGCATTTTCAAAACGGTCGTTTGAAATCGTTCAAATAGACGCAATATTAATAAAAACGAATAATAAAAAATTCGTCGTTTTTTTTATGCTGTTTTACGCGTTAAAACGCAGATTAAAGCTCAAACGTGCTGTTTTTGCTAAAATAAGCATTTTCAAGCATTTTGAATCGTTGAAATCTTTCAAATAGAAGCAATAATAATAGAAAACGAATAATAAAAATTCGTCACGTTTTTATGCTTTTTTACGCGTTAGAACGCAGATTAAAATAAAACGTGCTGTTTTACGCTTTAAAATAAGCATTTTCAAGAATTTTTAGATCGTTGAAAATCGTTCACATACCGAAGCAATAGTAATAAAAAACGAATAATAAAAATTCGTCGTTTTTATGCGCTGTTTACGCGTTAAAACGCAGATTAAAGCTCAAAACGTGCTGTTTTGCTTTAAATAATGTAAACATTTTCAAGCATTTTTAGATCGTTGAAATCTTTCAAATACAAGCAATAATAATAAAAACGAATAATAAAAGAATTTAGTCGTTTTATGTTTTTTTACGCGTTAAAACGCGATTAAAGAAACAAAACGTGCTGTTTTGCTAAAATAAACATTTTCAACATTTTAGATCGAAAACGTTCAAATAAACAATAAAAATAAAAACGAAAAATAAAAATTTCGTCGTTTTATGCTTTTTACGCGTTAAAAAGCAGAATAAAGCTCAAAACTTTTCTGTTTTGCTAAAAAGCATTTTAACTTTTTAAACGTTAAATGAAAAAAAATAAAAAAACAAAATTAATTTTTCTTTTTTTGCTTTTTGTTAAAAGCTTAAAACTCCTGTTTTTTCAAATTTAACATTTTCAAGTTTTTTGATCGGAAATTTCAATAGAAAAAATTTTAAAAAAATTTTTTGTCGTTTTACGTTTTCCTTAAAAGAAATAAACTCCTGCTGTTTTGCAAAATAAGCTTTTTTAAAATTTTTATGGAAATCGTTCAAATAGACGCAATAAATAAAAAAGAAAATAAAAAATTTTGTCGTTTTTTGTTTTTTTTCGCGTTAAAAAATTTCCAAAAGTGCTTTTTTTTTAAAAAACATTTTAACTTTAATCGTTAAATGAAAAAAAAATAAAAAAAGAAAATAAAAAAATTTTTTTTTTTGCGTTTTACGCTTAAAAAAACCAAAATTTAAAAGGGGTTTTTTTTAAAATAATTTAAATTTTTAATGGAAAATTTAAAAAAAACAATATTTAAAAAAACGAAAATTTTTCGCTTTTTTTTCTGGGGGGTTTAAAAGCTTTTTTAAAAAAAATTTTAAATTTTTAAAGTTAAACGTTCTTTTTTTAAAAACTTAAAAAAAGTCAAAAACGTTCAAAAAACGCAATTTTAAAAAGTTAAAACCCTGCTTTTTTAAAAAAGGGA
>NW_027047418.1:0-14998 GCF_025399875.1 Dalotia coriaria
GATTTAAAAATTTTTTTAAAAGATCAAATAAACAAATTAATAAAAGGAATAATAAAATTTCGCGTTTTTTGCGTTTTACGCGTTAAAACGCGTTAAAGCTCAAAACGTCTGTTTTGCAAAAAAAAGCATTTTCAACATTTTAGATCGTTGAAATCGTTCAAATAGAAGCAATATTAATAAAAACGAATAATAAAATTTGCGTTTATGCTGTTTTACGCGTTAAAAAAGCAGATTAAAGCTTCAAAGCGTGCTGTTTTGCAAATAATCATTTCAAGCATTTTGATCGTTTAAATCGTTCAATAGACGCATATTAATAAAAACGAATAATAAAAAATTTCGTCGTTTTTATGTGTTTTAGCGTTAAACGCGGGTTAAAGCTCTAAACGGCTGTTTTCTAAAATAAGCATTTTAAGCATTTTAGATCGTGAAATCGTTCAAATAGAAGCAATATTAATAAAAAAAGAATAATAAAAATTTCGTTTTATGTGTTTTACGCGCTTAAACGCAGATTAAAGCTTCAAAACGTGCTGTTTTACTAAAATAAGCATTTTCAAGCATTTTAGATCGTTTAAATCGGTCAAATAGACGCAATATTTAATAAAAACGAATAATAAAAATTTCGACGTTTTATATGTTTTACGCTTAAACGCAGATTAAAGCTCAAAACGTGCTGTTTTGCTAAAATAAGCATTTTCAAGCATTTTTTAGATCGTTGAAATCGTTCAAATAGAAGCAATATTAATAAAAAAACGAATAATAAAAATTCGTCGTTTTATGCTGTTTTACGCGTTAAAACGCAGATTCAAGCTCAAAACGTGCTGTTTTGCTAAAATAAGCATTTTCAAGCATTTTAGATCGTTGAAATCGTTCAAATAGACGCACATTAAAAAAACGAATAATAAAAATTTCGTCGTTTTATGTATGTTTTACGCGTTAAAACGCAGATTAAGCTCAAAACGCGCTTTGTTTTGCTAAAATAAGCATTTTCAAGCATTTTAGATCGTTGAAATCGTTCAAATAGAAGCAATATTAATAAAAACGAATAATAAAAATTCGTCGTTTTATGTTTTTTTACGCGTTAAAACGCAGATTAAAGCTCAAAACGTGTCTTTGCTAAAATAAAACATTTTCAAGCATTTGAGATCGTTAAAATCGTTCAAATAGAAGCAATATTAATAAAAACGAATAATAAAAATTTGTCGTTTTGATGCTGTTTTACGCGTTAAAACGCAGATTCAAGCTCAAAACGTGCTGTTTTGCTAAAATAAGCATTTTCAAGCATTTTGATCGTTGGAAATCGTTCAAATAGAGCAATATTAATAAAAACGAATAATAAAAATTTCTGCGTTTTATGATGTTTTACGCGTTAAAACGCAGATTAAAGCCTCAAAACGTGCTGTTTTGCTCAAAATAATCATTTTCAAGCATTTTAGATCGTTGAAATCGTTCAAATAGAAGCAATATTAATAAAAAACGAATAATAAAAATTTCGTCGTTTTTATGCTGTTTTACGCGTTAAAAGCAGAATAAAGCTCAAAACGTGCTGTTTTGTTAAATGAGCATTTTCAAGCATTTTAGATCGTCGAAATCGTTCAAATAGAAGCAATATTAATAAAAACGAATAATAAAAAATCTTGTCGTTTTAATGCTGTTTTACGCGTTAAAACGCAGATTAAAGCTCAAAACGTGCTGTTTTGCTAAATAAGCATTTTCAAGCATTTTAGATCGTGAAATCGTTCAAATAGAAGCAATATTAATAAAACGAATAATAAAAATTTCGTCGTTTTATGCTGTTTTACGCGTTAAAACGCAGATTAAAGCTCAAAACGTGCTTGTTTTGCTAAAATAAGCATTTTCAAGCATTTTAGATCGTTGAAATCGTTCAAATAGAAGCAATTAATAAAAACGAATAATAAAAATTATCGTTTTATGCTGTTTTACGCGTTAAAAACGCAGATTAAAGCTCAAACGTGCTGTTTTGCTAAAATAAGCATTTCAAGCATTTTAGATCGTGAAATCGTTCAAATAGAAGCATATTAATAAAAACGAATAATAAAAAATTCGTCGTTTTTATGCTGTTTTACGCGTTAAACGCAGATTAAAGCTCAAAACGTGCTTGTTTTAAAAATAAACATTCAAGCATTTTAGATCGTTAAATCGTTCAAATAGAAGCATAATAAAACGAATAATAAAAATTTCGTTTTATGCTGTACGCGTTAAACGCAGATTAAGCTGAAACGTGCTGTTTTGCATAAATAAGCATTTTCAAAGCATTTTAGATCGTTGAAATCGTTCAATAGAGCAATATTAAAAAAACGAAAATAAAAATTCGTCGTTTTATGCTTTACGCTTAAAACGAGTTAACTCAAACGTCTGCAAAATATATCAAGCATTAATCTTGTCGTTAAAGAAGCTTTATAAAACGATAATAAAATTCGTCGTTTTTACTTTACGCTTTAAAAGCATTTAAACTAAACGGTTTTGCTAAAATAAGCATTTTAAGCATTTTAGATCGTCGAAATCGTTCAATAGAAGCTAATATTAATAAAAACGAATAATAAAAAAATTCGTCGTTTTTATGTTTTACGAAAACGCAGATTAAACTCAAAACGTACTGTTTTGCTAAAATAACATTTCAAAGATTTAGATCGTTGAAATCGTTTCAAATAGAAGCTGTTACTAAAAACGAAATAAAAATTTGTGTTTTATAAGCTGTTTTACGCGTTAAAACGCGATTAAAGCTCAAAAGGCTTTTGTAAAATAAAAATTTCAAGCTTTGATCGTTGAAATCGTTCAAATAAGCAATATTAATCAAAAACGTTAAAATTACGTCGTTTTATGTGTTTTACGCGTTAAACGCAATTAAAGCTCAAAACGATGCTGTTTTGCTAAAATAACTATTTTCAAGCATTTTAGATCGTTAAAATCGTTCAAATAGACGCAATATTAATAAAAACGAATAATAAAAATTCGTCGTTTTAATGCTGTTTTACGCGTTAAAACGCAGATTAAAGCTCAAAACGTGCTGTTTTGCTAAAATAAGCATTTTCAAGCATTTTAGATCGTTAAAATCGTTCAAATAGACGCAATATTAATAAAAACGAATAATAAAAATTTGTCGTTTTATGCTGTTTTACGCGTTAAAACGCAGATTCAGCTCAAAACGTGCTGTTTTGCTAAAATAAGCATTTTCAAGCATTTTAGATCGTTGAAATCGTTCAAATAGAAGCAATATTAATAAAAAACGAATAATAAAAATTTCGTCGTTTTATGCTGTTTTACGCGTTAAAATCGCAGATTAAGCTCAAAACGTGCTGTTTTGCTAAAATAAGCATTTTCAAGCATTTTAGATCGTTGAAATCGTTCAAATAGACGCAATATTAATAAAAACGAATAATAAAAATTCGTCGTTTTTATGCTGTTTTACGCGTTAAAACGCAGATTAAAGCTCAAAACGTGCTGTTTTGCTAAAATAAGCATTTTCAAGCATTTTAGATCGTTGAAATCTTTAAAATAGACGCAATATTAATAAAAACAAATAATAAAAATTTCGTCGTTTTTATGCTGTTTTACGCGTTAAACGCAGATTAAAAGCTCAAAACGTGCTTGTTTTGCTAAAATAAGCATTTTCAAGCATTTTAGATCGTTGAAATGTTCAAATAGAAGCAATATTAATAAAAACGAATAATAAAAATGTCTCGTTTTTATGCTGTTTTACGCGTTAAAACGCAGATTAAAACTCAAAACGTGCTGTTTTGCTAAAATAAGCATTTTCAAGCATTTTTAAAATCGTTGGGAAAACGTTCAAAAAAAGACGCAATATTAATAAAACGAATAATAAAAAATTTCCCTCGTTTTTATGCTTTTTTTACGCGTTTAAAAAGCAGATTACAGCACAAAACGTGCTGTTTTTCAATATAAGCATTTTCAAGCATTTTAGATCGTTAAATCCCTTCAAATTGAACAATATTAATAAAAAAACGAATAATAAAAAATTGTCGTTTTTATGCTGTTTTTTCGGAAACGCAGATTAAAGCTCAAAAGGCTGTTTAAGGTTTAAAAAAAGCAATTTCCGGGATTTTTGGGCGTTGGGAAAACGTTCAAAAAAGCCAATTTTAAAAAAACGAATAATAAAAAAATTTGCCCTTTTTTTGCTGTTTTTCGCGTTAAAAAAGCAGATTAAAAACCCCCAAAAAAGTGCTGTTTTGCTAAAATAAGCATTTTTCAAAACATTTTAGATCGTTGAAATCGTTCCAATGAAACAATATTAATAAAAAAGAATAAAAAAATTCGTCCCATTTTTTGCTGTTTTACGCGTTAAAACGCAGATTAAAAACCCCAAAACTTCTTTTTTCTAAAAAAAATCATTTTCAAGCAATTTTTTGATCGTTGAAATCGTTCAAATAGACGCAATATTAATAAAAAAAGAATAATAAAAATTTTTGTCGTTTTTAACGTTTTTTCGCGTTAAAACGCAGATTAAAGCTCAAAAAGTCGGTTTTTTCTAAAATAAGCATTTTCAAGCATTTTTTGATCCCCTTGGGGAAAACGTTCAAATAAAGCAATATTAATAAAAAAAAATAATAAAAAAAAATTTGTCGTTTTTTTGCTGTTTTACGCGTTAAAACGCAGAATTGGCCCCAAAACGTGCTGTTTTGCTAAAAAAAAGCAATTTCAAGCATTTTAAAATCCCCCTTTAAATCGGGCAAATAGGCGCAATATTAAAAAAACGAATAATAAAAAAATTTTGTCGTTTTTTTGCTGTTTTCCCCGTTTAAAAAGCAGATTAAAAACTCAAAACGTGCTGTTTTTCTAAAATAAGCATTTTCGCCCTTTTAGATCGTTTTAAAAACGTTCAAATAGAAGCAATATTAATAAAAAAAGATTAATAAAAAAATTTGTCGTTTTTTTGCTGTTTTACGCGTTAAAAAAGCAGATTAAAAATAAAAAGTGCTGTTTTGCTAAAAAAAATCATTTTCGCTTTTTGATCGTTGAAATCGTTCAAAAGACGCAATATTAATAAAAAGGAATAATAAAAAATTTTGTCGTTTTATGTTTTTTCACCCCGTTAGAAAGCAGATTAAAACTCAAAACGTGCTGTTTTTGTTTAAAAAAAGCATTTTCAAGCATTTTAGATGGTTGAAATCGTTCAAAAAGTAATATTAATAAAACGAATGAAAAAAATTCGTCGTTTTTTTGCTGTTTTTACGCGTTAAAAAGCAGATTAAAGGCCCCAAAAAAGGCTGTTTTTCCTAAAATAATCATTTTCAAACATTTTTGATCGTTGAAATCGTTCAAAAGACGCAATATTAATAAAAAAAATAATAAAAATTTCGTCGTTTTTATTTTGTTTTACGCGTTAAAAAGCAGATTAAAACTCCAAAAAGTGTTGTTTTGCTAAAATAAAACATTTTCAAGCATTTTAGATCGTTGGGAAAACGTTCAAAAGGGAAACAATATTAAAAAAAACGAATAATAAAAAATTTCCGTCGTTTTTTTTGCTGTTTTTTCGCGTTAAAAAGCAGATTAAAAAAACAAAAGTGCTGTTTTTTCTAAAATAAGCATTTTTTAAGCATTTTAGATCGTTGAAATAGTTCCCAAAAAGGAAGCAATAATAATAAAAAAAAGAATAATAAAAATTCGTCGTTTTTTTTGCTGTTTTTCCGGGTAAAAAAGCAGATTAAAAACTCAAAACGGGGCGATTTGCTAAAAAAAAATCATTTTCAAGCATTTTTGATCGTTGAAAAACGTTCAAATAGACCAAATTAATAAAAAAAGAATAATAAAAATTTCGTCGTTTTTTTGCTGTTTTACGCGTTAAAACGCAGATTAAAACTCAAAAAGTGCTGTTTTGCTAAAAAAAAGCATTTTCAAGCATTTTTGATCGTTAAAATCGTTCAAATGAAAACAATATTAATAAAAAAGAATAATAAAAAATTTTGTCGTTTTTTTTTGCTGTTTTACGCGTTAAAAGCAGATTAAAGCTCAAAACGTGCTGTTTTGCTAAAATAAAAATTTTCAAGCATTTTAGATCGTCGAAATCGTTCAAATAGAAGCAAATTTAAAAAAACAATTTAAAAAAAATTCGTCGTTTTTTTTGCTTTTTTTACGCGTTAAAAAGCAGATTAAAGCTCAAAAAGTGCTGTTTTTTCTAAAATAAGCATTTTTTAAACATTTTTTTAAAACGTTGAAATCGTTCAAAAAGGGCCCAATATTAATAAAAACGAATAATAAAAAATTTTGTTTTTTTTTACGCGTTAAAAAGCAGATTAAAAAAACGTGCTGTTTTGCTAAAATAAGCATTTTCAAGCATTTTAGGGTCGTTTAAATCGTTCAAATAGAACAATTTTTAAAAAAACGAAAATAAAAAAATTTGTCGTTTTTTGGGGTTTTTTTACGAGTTAAAACGCAGATTAAAGCTCAAAACGTGCTGTTTTGCCAAAAAAAAGCATTTTTAAACATTTTTGATCGTTGAAATCGTTCAAATAGACGCAATATTAATAAAAAAAGAATAATAAAAAAATTTTGTCGTTTTATGCCGTTTTACGCTTTAAAAAAGCAGATTAAAGCTCAAAAAGTTTGCTCTGCCAAAATAAGCATTTTTTAAGCATTTTAGATCGTTGGGAAAACGTTCAAAAACAATATTAATAAAAACGGGAAAAATTCCCCTCGTTTTAAAAACTTTTACGCGTTAAAACGCGAAATTTAAAAAACAAAACGTGCTGTTTTCCCAAAAAATCATTTTCAATTTCATTTTAGGAAAACGTTAAATTGGCTTTTCGGTAACAAAAAGTTGTTTTTTTTGGAACGGTTAAACCGTTTGGGGGGGCCAAAAAGGGGGTTGGACGGGGGGTTTTTTGGGGCCGGAAACCCCAGAACTTTTAAAAAAATTAAAACGTCGGCGTTTTTCGCGTTAAAACGCAGATTAAAGCCAAAACGTGCTGTTTTGCTAAAAAAAGCATTTTCAAGAAGATCGTTGAAATAGTTTAAATGGGCAAAATAATTTAAAAAAGAATAATAAAAAGTCGTTTTTTTGCTGTTTTTCCGATAAAACCGATTAAAACTCAAAACGTGCTGTTTTGCTAAAATAATATTTTCAAGCATTTTAGATCGTTGAAATCGTTCAAATAGACGGAATATTAATAAAAACGAATAATAAAAATTTCGTCGTTTTATGCTGTTTTACGCGTTAAAACGCAGATTAAAGCTCAAAACGTGCTGTTTTGCCAAAATAAGCATTTTCAAGCATTTTTAGATCTTTGAAATCGTTCAAAATAGAAGTAATATTAATTAAAACGAATAATAAAAATTCGTCGTTTTTATGCTGTTTCCCCGTAAAACGCAGATTAAAAGCTCAAAACGAACTGTTTTTGCTAAAATAATCATTTTCAAGCATTTTTAGATCGTTGAAATCGTTCAAATAGAAGCAATATTAATAAAACGAATAATAAAAAATTCGTCGTTTTTATGCTGTTTTACGCGTTAAAACGCAGATTAAAGCTCAAACGGCTGTTTTGCTAAAATAAGCATTTTCAAGCATTTTAGATGTTGAAATCGTTCAAAAATATAAATAAAAACGAATAATAAAAATTCGTCGTTTTATGATGTTTTCCCTTAAAACGCAGATTAAACTCAAAACGTGCTGTTTTGCTAAAATAATCATTTTTAAGCATTTTGATCATTTAAAGTTTAAATAGACGCAATATTAATAAAAAAAGAAAACAAAAAATTGCGTTTTAGGTTTTACGCGTTTAAAAAGCAGATTAAAATAAACGTGCTGTTTTGTAAAATAACATTTTCAAGCATTTTGATCGTTAAAAACGTTCAAATAGAAGCAAATTTAAAAAAAACGAATAATAAAAAAATTGTCGTTTTATGTGTTTTTCCCTTAAAACGGAATAAAGCTCAAAAAGTGTGTTTTTGCTAAAATAAAAATTTTGCATTTTTATCGTTGAAATCGTAAATAGGCGCAATATTAATAAAAAACGAATAAAAAAAATTTTTTCCGTTTTATGCTGTTTTTCGCGTTAAAACTCAGATTAAAAACTCAAAAACCCCTTTTTCTTAAAAAACATTTTCAAGCATTTTGATCGTGGGAAAAGCCCCAAAAAGAAGCAAATTAATAACAAACGAATAAAAAAATTCGTCGTTTTATGCGTTTTACGCGTTAAAAAAGCAGATTAAAGCTCAAAACGGCTGTTTTTCTAAAATAATCATTTCGCATTTTAGACGTTGAAAACCCCTTCAAAAAAGACGCAATATTAATAAAAAGGAATAATAAAAAATTTTGCGTTTTTTTGCTTTTTACGCGTTAAAACGCAGATTAAAAACCAAACGGTGTTTTTAAAATAACATTTTCAAGCATTTTAGATGGTTTAAATCGTTCAAATAAACAATATTTAAAAAAAAAACGAAGATAAAAATTTTTGTTTTTTGCTGTTTTACGCGTTAAAAAAGCAGATTAAAAACTCAAAAGGTTTTTCCCAAAATAAAATTTTCAAGCATTTTAGATCGTAAATGCAAATAAGCAAATTAATAAAAAAAGAATAAAAAAAAATTTCGCGTTTTATGCTGTTTTACGCGTTAAAACGAGATTAAATAAAAAAGTGCTGTTTTTCTAAAATAAGCATTTTTGCATTTTTGATCGTTGAAATCGTTCAAATAGAAGCAATATTAATAAAAACGAATAATAAAAAATTTTGTCGTTTTATGGTTTTTCCCTTAAAAAGCAGATTAAATCAAAACGGGTGTTTGCGCTTTTCGCATTTTAGATCGTTGAAATAGTTAAATAGAAAAATATTAATAAAAACGAATAATAAAAAAATTGTCGTTTTTTGTTTTGCGATAAAACGCAGATTAAAGCTCAAAACGGGTGTTTGCTAAAATAATCATTTTCAACATTTTGATCGTTGAAATCGTTCAAATAGACGCAATATTATAAAAAAGAATAATAAAAAATTTCCCCTCGTTTTATGCTGTTTTACCCTTAAAACGCAGATTAAAGTCAAAACGTGCTGTTTTGCTAAAATCATTTTTGCATTTTGATCGTTGAAATCGTTTAAAAAGAGCAAAATAAATAAAAAAAATTAAAACCCCCTCGTTTTATGCTGTTTTCCAAAACAGATTAAAGCTCAAAACGGGGGCGGTTTTTAAAAAAACATTTTTAAGATTTTGATCGTCGAAATCGTTTAAATAGAAGCAATATTAATAAAAACGAATAATAAAAAAATTTGTCGTTTTTTTGCTGTTTTTCCCTTTAAAACGCAGATTAAACTAAAACGTGCTGTTTTTCTAAAATGCATTTCGCATTTTTGATCGTTAAAAAGTTCAAATAGACCAATATTAAAAAAAAAAAAGAAAATAAAAATTTCGTCGTTTTTATGCTGTTTTACGCGTTAAAACGCAGATTAAAACCAAAACGTGCTGTTTTCAAAATAAGCATTTCGATTTTAGATCGTCGAAATCGTTAAAAGACCAATATTAATAAAAAGAAAAAAAAAATTCGTCGTTTTTTTGTTTTTTTACGCGTTAAAACGCGATTAAAAACTCAAAAAGTGCTGTTTTGTAAAATAAGCATTTTCGGATTTTAGATCGTTGAAATCGTTCAAAAACGCAAATTTAAAAAAAAACGAATAATAAAAAATTCGTCGTTTTATGCGTTTTTCCCTTAAAACGCGATTAAAACTCAAAACGTGCTGTTTTTAAAATAAGCATTTTCATGCATTTTAAATCGTTGAAATCGTTCAAATAGACGCAATATTAATAAAAGACGAATAATAAAATTTCGTCGTTTTAAAAGCTGTTTACGCTTTAAACGCAGATTAAAGCTCAAAACGTGCTGTTTTGTTAAAAAAGCATTTTCAAGCATTTTATTGTTGAAATCGTTCAAATAGAAGCAATATTAATAAAAACGAATATAAAAAATTCGTCGTTTTATGCTGTTTTACGCGTTAAAACGCAGATTAAAGCTCAAGACGTGCTGTTTTGCTAAAATAAGCATTTTCAAGCATTTTAGATCGTTGAAATCGTTCAAATAGGAGCAATATTAATAAAACAATAATAAAAATTCGTCGTTTTTATGCTGTTTTCGCGTTAAAACGCAGATTAAAGCTCAAAACGTGCTGTTTTGCTAAAATAGCATTTTTCAAGCATTTTAGATCGTTGAAATCGTTCAAATAGAGCAAATATTAATAAAACGAATAATAAAAAATTTGTCTTTTATGCGTTTTACGCGTTAAAACGCAGATTCAAGCTCAAAAACGTGCTGTTTTGCTAAAATAAGCATTTTCAAGCATTTTAGATCGTTGAAATCGTTCAAATAGACGCAATATTATAAAAACGAATAATAAAAATTTCGTCGTTTTTGCTGTTTTACGCGTTAAAACGCAGATTAAAAGCTCAAACGTGCTGTTTTGCTAAAATAAGCATTTTCAAGTATTTTAGATCGTTGAAATCGTTCAAATAGAAGCAATATTAATAAAACGAATAATAAAAATTCGTCGTTTTATGCTGTTTTACGCGTTAAAAAGCAGATTAAAGCTCAAAACGTGCTGTTTTGCTATAATAAGCTGTTTCAAGCATTTTAGATCGTTGAAATCGTTAAAATAGACGCAATATTAATAAAAACGAATAATAAAATTCGTCGTTTTTATGCTGTTTTACGCGATAAAACGCAGATTAAAAGCTCAAAATACATTTTTGCTAAAATAATCATTTTCAAGCATTTTAGATCGTTGAAATCGTTCAAATAGACGCAATATTAATAAAAACGAATTATAAAAATTTCGTCGTTTTATGCTGTTTTACGCTTTAAAACGCAGTTAAAGCTCAAACTCTGTTTTGCTAAATAAGCATTTTCAAGCATTTTAGATCGTTGAAATCGTTCAAATAGAAGCAATATTAATAAAAACGAATAATAAAAAATTTTGTCGTTTTTATGCTGTTTTACGCCCCTTAAAAACAGATTAAAGCTCAAAACGTGCGGTTTTTTCCAAAATAAAGCATTTTTAAAACATTTTTTGATGTCGAAATGGTTCAAATAAAAAACCCAAAATTAATAAAAAACGAATAATAAAAAAATTTGCCGTTTTTATGCTGTTTTACGCGTTAAAACGCAGATTAAAAATCAAAACGTGCTGTTTTGCTAAAATAAGCATTTTCAAGCCCTTTTAATCGTTAAAATCCCTTCAAATAGACGCAATATTAAAAAAAAGAATAATAAAAAATTTCCCTCGTTTTTTTTGCTGTTTTGCGTTAAAACGCAGTTAAAAACTTTTAAAACGTGCTGTTTTGCTAAAATAAGGGATTTTCAAGTATTTTAGATCTTGGGGAAAAACCCTTCCCAAAAAGACGCAATATTAATAAAAAAGAATAATAAAATTCGTCGTTTTTTTGCTGTTTTTACCCTTAAAACGCAGATTAAAGCTCCCTGCTGTTTTGCTAAAATAAAAAAAATTTTTAAAATTTTTTAGATCGGTTTAAATCCCTTTCCCAAAAGGGGGCCGCAATATTAATAAAAAAAGAATAATAAAAAAATTTGTCGTTTTTTTTGCTGTTTTTCGCGTTAAAAGCAAGTTAAAAAAAAAAACGTCTGTTTTGCTAAAAAAAACATTTTCATGCATTTTAAATCGTTGAAATCGTTCAAATAGACGCAATATTAATAAAAAAGAATAATATAAATTTCGTCGTTTTTATGCTGTTTTACGCGTTAAAACGCAGATTAAAACTCAAAACGTGCTGTTTTTTTCTAAAATAAACATTTTCAAGCATTTTAGATCGTTGAAATCGTTCAAAAAAGGAGCAATTTAAAAAGAATAATAAAAAATTTGGTTTTATGCCCGTTTTTCGCGTTAAAACGCAGATTAAAGCTCAAAACGTGCTGTTTTGCTTTAAAAAAAAAGCATTTTCAAACATTTTTGATCGTTGAAATCGTTCAAATAGACGCAATATTAATAAAAAAGAATAATAAAAATTTCGTCTTTTTATGCTGTTTTAAAGCTTTTAAAAAGGGAGATTAAAAACTCAAAAAGTGCTGTTTTTTCTAAAATAAACTTTTTCCAAACATTTTTGAAACGTTGAAATCGTTCAAAAAGAAACTATTTAAAAAAAAACGAATAATAAAAATTCGTCGTTTTATGCTGTTTTACGCGTTAAAAAGCAGATTAAAGCTCAAAACCCTGCTGTTTCAAAATAAGCATTTTCAAGCATTTTAGATCGTTGAAATAGTTCAAATAAACATTTATTTAAAAAAGAATAATAAAAATTTTGTCGTTTTTATGCTGTTTTACGCGATAAAACGCAGATTAAAACTCAAACGTGCTGTTTTGCTAAAATAATCATTTCAAGCATTTTAGATGTTGAAATCGTTTTTAAATTTGACGCAATATTAATAAAAACGAATAATAAAAAATTTCGTCGTTTTTTGCTGTTTACGCTTTAAAACGCAGATTAAAGCCAAAACGTGCTGTTTTGCTAAAATAAAGCATTTTCAAGCATTTTAGATCGTTGAAATCGTTCAAATAGAAGCAATATTAATAAAAACGAATAATAAAAATTCGTCGTTTTTATGCTTTTTTACAGTTTTAAAACGCAGATTAAACCAAAACTGCTGTTTTGCAAAATAAAAGCATTTTCAAAGCATTTTAGATCGTTGAAATAGTTCAAATAAAAGCAATATTAATAAAAACGATAATAAAATTCGTCGTTTTTATGCTGTTTTACGCGACAAAACTCAGATTAAGCTCAAAACGGGTTTTTGCTAAAAAAATCATTTTTCAAGCATTTTAGATCGTTGAAATCCTTTTAAAAAGACGCAATATTAATAAAAACGAATAATAAAAATTTCGTGTTTTTACTTTTACGCGTTAAAACCCGATTAAAGCTCAAAACATTTGTTTTGCTAAAATAAAACATTTTCAAGCATTTTTAGATCGTTGAAATCGTTCAAATAAGCAATATAAAATAAAAACGAATATAAAAAAATTTCGTCGTTTTTATGCTGTTTTACGCGTTAAAAGCAGATTAAAAGCTCAAAACGTGCGGTTTTGCTAAAATAAGCCCTTTTCAAAGCATTTTTTATCGTCGAAATCGTTCAAATAAAGCTATTAATAAAAACGAATAATAAATTCGTCGTTTTTATGCTGTTTACGCGTTAAAACGCAGATTAAACTCAAAACGTGCTGTTTTGATAAATAAGCATTTTCAAGCATTTTAGATCGTTAAAATCCGTTCAAATAGACGCAATATTAAAAAACGAATAATAAAAATTTCGTCGTTTTTTATGCTGTTTTGGGGTTAAAACGCAGATTAAAACTCAAAACGTGCTGTTTTGCAAAAAGCATTTTCAAGTATTTTAGATCGTTTTAAATTTTAATAGACGCAATATTAATAAAAAGAATAATAAAAATTCGTCGTTTTTACTGTTTTTACGCGTTAAAACGCAGATTAAAAACTCAAAACGTGCTGTTTTGCTAAAATAAGCATTTTCAAGTATTTTAGATCGTTGAAATCGTTCAAATAGACGCAATATTAATAAAAACGAATAATAAAAAATTCGTCGTTTTTATGCTTTTACCCCGTTAAAACGCAGATTAAAGCTCAAAACGTGCTGTTTTGCTAAAATAAGCATTTTCAGCATTTTAAATCGTTGAAATACGTTCAAATAGACGCAATAATTTAAAAAAACGAATTAAAAATTTCGTCGTTTTATGCTGTTTTACGCGTTAAAACGCAGATTAAAACTCAAAACTCTGTTTTGCTAAAATAACATTTTCAAGCATTTTAGATCGTTAAATCGTTCAAATAGGAAGTATAGAAAACGAGTAATAAAAATTCCGTGGTTTTAGCTGTTTTCGCGTTAAAACGCAGATTAAAAAAACAAAACGTGCTGTTTTGCTAAAATAGCATTTTCAAAGCATTTTAGATCGTTGAAATCGTTCAAATAGACGCAATATTTAAAAAAACGAATAAAAAATTTCGTCGTTTTATGCTGTTTTACGCTTTAAAGGCAGTTAAAAGCTCAAAACGTGCTGTTTTGCTAAAATAAGCATTTTCAAGCATTTTAGATGTTGAAATCGTTCAAATGACAATATAATAAAAACGAATAAAAATTCGTCGTTTTTATGCTGTTTTACGCGTTAAAACGCAGATTAAAGCTCAAAAAAGTGCTGTTTTGCTTTAAGATTTTTAAGCATTTTAGATTGTTGAAAATCGTTCAAATAGACCCCAATATTAATAAAAACGATAATAAAAATTTCGTCGTTTTTATGCTGTTTTACGCTTTTAAACGCAGATTAAAGCTCAAAACGTCTGTTTTGTTAAAAAATTTTAAGCATTTTTTTCTTAAAAACGTTCAAATAGAAGCAATATTAATAAAAACGATAATAAAAAAATTCGTCGTTTTTATGCTGTTTTTACGCTTTAAACGCAGATTAAAGCTCAAAACCCTGCTGTTTTTCTAAAATAAGCATTTTCAAGCATTTTAGATCGTTGAAATCGTTCAAATAGACGCAATATTAAAACCGAATAAAAAAATTTCGTCGTTTTATGCTGTTTACGGTTAAATGCAGATTAAACTCAAAACGTGTGTTTTGCAAAATAAGCATTTTTAAGTCTTTTTGATCGTTGAAATCGTTCAAATAAACAATATTAATAAAAACGAATAATAAAAAAATTTGTCGTTTTTATGCTGTTTTCGTTAAAACGCAGATTAAACTCAAAACGTGCTGTTTTGCATAATAACAGTTTCAAAAATTTTAGATCGTTGGGGAAAACGTTAAAATGCGCAATATTAATAAAAACGAATAATAAAAAAATTTCGTGGTTTTATGCTGTTTTACGCGTTAAAACGGATTAAAGCCAAAAATGCGGTTTTGCTAAAAAAAGCATTTTCAAAACATTTTAGATCGTCGAAATCGTTCAAATGAAACAATATTTAAAAAACAAATAATAAAAAAAATTTGTCGTTTTTTTTGCTTTTGGGTTTTAAAAAAAGGGGTTT
>NW_027047419.1:0-14988 GCF_025399875.1 Dalotia coriaria
TAACTCAAAACGTGCTGTTTTGCTAAATAAATTTTAGCTTTTAGATCGTTGAAATATTAAAAAAAATTAAAAAAAAATAAAATTGTTTTTATGCTGTTTTAGCGTTAAAACGCAGATTTCAAAACGTCATTTTTTAAAAATATTTCAAGCATTTTAAGATCGTTGAAATCGTTCAAATAGCGCAATATTTAATAAAACGAATAATAAAAATTTCGTCGTTTTTATGCTGTTTTACGCGTTAAAACGCAGATTAAAGCTCAAAACGTGCTGTTTTGCTAAAATAAGCATTTTCAAGCATTTTTAGTCGTTGAAATCGTTCAAATAGAAGCAAATATTAATAAAAACGAATAATAAAAATTCGTCTTTTTATGCTGTTTTACGCGTTAAAACGCAGATTAAAGCTCAAAACGTGCTGTTTTGCTAAAATAATCAATTTTCAAGCATTTTAGATCGTTGAAATCGTTCAAATAGACGCAATATTAATAAAAACGAATAATAAAATTTCGTCGTTTTTATGCTGTTTTACGCGTTAAAACGCAGATTAAAAAGTCAAATGCTTTTTTAAAATAAAGCATTTCAAGATTTGTATCGTTGACTTAAATAAAAGCAATTAAAAAAACGATATAAAAAATTGTTTTTTATGAGCATTAAGTAAAAACGAATTAATGTAAAATATTTTTTAATTAAATTTGTAACTTTAAATCGTTGAATGTAAAATAAACTTTCAAAATTAATGCATTATAAAATTTTTATTTATAGCAGATTAAGTAAAACGAATAATGCTAAAAATTGCGTTTTATAAATTTTTAGCGTTAAAACGTTAAAGTCAAAACGTTTTAATAAAAAACATTTAAACATTTTCGTTAATCGTTATTAGGTTAAAAGCCAAAAAAAAGTATAAAAAAATTCGTTTTTTGCTTTTTAATCCGTTAAAACGATTAAAGTCGAAACGTCTGATTGACAATATAATATTATCGAAATTAGATTTCGAATTTAATACGCAATTTAACTAAAACGACGATTAAAAATAAATTGTGTTTTTAACGTTTTACTTAAAACGCAGATTAAACTCAAAACGAGGTTTTGCTAAAATAACATTTTCAAGCATTTTAGATGTTTGAATTTACAAATAAACGCAAATTAATAAAACGAATAATAAAAAATTCCTTTTATGCTTTAACGTTAAAAGCAGATTAATAAAACGTATTTTTAAAATAATCATTTTAACAGTTTTATCGTTGAAACGTTAAAAAGACTGCAATATTAATAAAAACGAATAATAAAAATTTCGTCGTTTTATGCTGTTTTACGCTAAAACGCAGATTAAAACTCAAAACGTGCTTTTTGTAAAAATAAGCATTTTCAAGCATTTTAGATCGTTAAACGTTCAAATAGAAGCAATATATAAAAAAACGAATAATAAAAATATCGTTTTTATGCTGTTTTACGCTTAAACGTTAAATCAAAACGCATTTTCTAAAAAAATATTCAAATTTATCGTTAAATCGTTTAACAGTAAAACGATAATAAAAACAATAATCTATTTCGCAATTATTTCAAGCATTTTAGATTAAATCGTTAAAATAAACGCATTTAAGCTAAAATAAAATTTTCAAATTTAGATCGTTTAAATCGTTTATACGGTTAAAACGAATATAAAAGAACTCAAAAACGTGTGTTTTGCTAAAATAATCTTTTAGCATTTTAGACGTTGAAATCGTTCAAAAAGCTATTTTAATAAAAATATAAAAAATTTTCGTTTTAGTGTTTTAACGTTAAAAGCAGATTAAAGCTAAAAACGTGATTTTCTAAAATAAGCATTTTCATGCAGTTTTAGATATTGAAATCGTTAAATAAAAGCAATTTAATAAACGAATAATAAAAATTTCGTCTTTTAGTGTTTTACGCGTTAAAAGAGATAAATCAAAAATGCTGTTATAAAAATCTCATTTTCAGCATTTTAGATTCGTTAAATCGTCAATAAAGCTAAAAACATTAATAAAATAATCATTTTCAGTTTTAGATTTAAACGCTTAAAAAGGCGCAAAAATAAACGTTTAAATAAGAATTTCAGCATTTTAGATCGTTAACTTAAATAACGCAGATTATAATAAAACGCAATATTAAAATAAGTCGTTTTAGCTTTTTACGTTAAACGTTAAATAAACGATGATTATCAAAATAATAATTTCAGCATTTTTGACGTTAATTTCGCTTAAACGCGAATATAATAAAAACGTGCTGTAATGAAAATTCATTTTTCATTTTAGATCGTTAAAACGATTAAAAGCCAATATTAATAAAAATAAAAAATTTTCAGCATTTTATTGAATGTTTAGCGTTAAACGCAGATTAATAAAAACGATAAAAACATTTCTAATTAGATTTTAAGCTTTAAAACGCAGTATTAAAACTCAAACGGCATTTATAAAAGAATCAATTTTCAGCTTTTAGATCGCTGATTTCAAATAAAACGCGATTTAATAAAACGATAATTTAAAATTATCGTTTTAGATGTTTACGCGTTAAAACGATTAAAAGCCAAAACGTTTATAGCTAATAAAGATTTCAAGCTTTTAGTCGTTATTCGTTAAAAGCAGATAATCAAAAGTGATTATGCTAAAATACTGTTTTAATTTTTTAACGTTAAAACGCAATTAAATCAAAATGCTGATTTAAAAATCATGTTTTAGCATTTTAGACGTTAAACCGATTCAAATAGCAAATTTAATAATTCAAATAATCAAATTTCGACGACTTTTAGTCGTTTGAACGTTAAAACGAGAATATAATCAAAAAAGGTGTTATGCTAAAATTTAGCATTTTCAAGCTTTTGATCGTTGAAACGATTAAAGACGCACTATTAATAAAACGAATAATAAAATCGTCTTTTATGTGTTTTACGGTTAAAACGCAATTAAAGCTCAAAACTGCTGTTTGCTAAAATACTTTTCAACACTTAGATTAAAGTTCAAAAGCGAATATTAATAAAACGATAAAAATTCTGTTTAATGCTGTTTTACGCGTTAAAACGCAGATTAAAGCTCAAACGTGCTGTTTTGCTAAAATAAGCATTTTCAAGCATTTTTAGATCGTTGAAATCGTTCAAATAGAAGTAATATTAATAAAAACGAATAATAAAAAATTCGTCGTTTTATGCTGTTTTACGCGTTAAAACGCAGATTAAAAGCTCAAAACGTGCTGTTTTGCTAAAAAAAATCATTTTCAAGCATTTTAGATCGTTGGGAAAACGTTCAAATAGACGCAAATTAATAAAAACGAATAAAAAAAATTTCGTCGTTTTATGCTGTTTTACGCGTTAAAACGCAGATTAAAGCTCAAAACGTGCTGTTATGCTAAAATAAGCATTTTCAAGCATTTTAGATCGTTGAAATCGTTCAAATAGACGCAATATTAATAAAAACGAATAATAAAAAATTCGTCGTTTTATGCTGTTTTTCGCGTTAAAAACGCAGATTAAAGCTCAAAACGTGCTGTTTTGCTAAAATAATCATTTTCAAGCACTTAGATCGTTAAAATCGTTCAAATAGACGCAATATTAATAAAAAAAGAATAATAAAAATTTCGTCGTTTTATGCTGTTTTACGCGTTAAAACGCAGATTAAAAGCTCAAAACGTGCTGTTTTGCTAAAATAAGCATTTTCAAGCATTTTAGATCGTTGAAATCGTTCAAATAGAAGCAATATTAATAAACAACGAATAATAAAAAAATTTGTCGTTTTTTTGCTGTTTTACACGTTAAAACGCAGATTAAAGCTCAAAACGGCTGTTTTGCTAAAATAATCATTTTCAAGCATTTTACATCGTTGAAATCGTTCAAATAGACGCAATATTAATAAAACGAATAATAAAAATTTTTGTGGTTTTTATGTAGTTTTACGCGTTAAAACGCAGATTAAAAACTCAAAACGTGCTGTTTTGCTAAAAAAAGCATTTTCAAGCATTTTAGATCGTTGAAATCGTTTAAATAGACGTATATTAATAAAAATGATTAATAAAAATTTCGTCGTTTTTTTGTTTTTTTACGCGTTAAAACGCAGATTAAAGCTCAAAACGGCTGTTTTGCTAAAATAAGCATTTTCAAGCATTTTAGATCATTGAATTTTGTTCAAATAGAAGAATATTAATTAAAAACGAATAATAAAAATTGTCGTTTTATGTTGTTTTACGCGTTAAAACGCAGATTAAAGCTCAAAACGTGCTGTTTTGCTAAAATAATTTATTTTCAAGCATTTTAGATCGTTGAAATCGTTCAAATAGACGCAATATTAATAAAAACGAATAATAAAATTTTGTCGTTTTATGCTGTTTTACGCGTTAAAACGCAGATTAAAGCTCAAAACGTGCTGTTTTGCTAAAATAAGCATTTTCAAGTTTTTAGATCGTTTAAATCGTTCAAATAGAAGAATATTAATAAAAAAAGAATAATAAAAATTCATCGTTTTAGCTGTTTTACGCGTTAAAACGCCGATTAAAGCTCAAAACGGGTGTTTTGCTAAAATAATCATATTCAAGCATTTTAGATCGTTGAAATCGTTCAAATAGACGCAATATTAATAAAACAAATAATAAAAATTTCGTCGTTTTTTTTGTTTTCGCGTTAAAACGCAGATTGCCTCAAAACGTGCTGTTTTGCAAAATAATCATTTTCAAGCACTTTAGATCGTTGAAATCGTTCAAATAGACGCAATATTAATAAAAAACGAATAATAAAATTTTCGTCGTTTTATGTGTTTTACGCGTTAAAACGCAGATTAAAGCTCAAAAAAGGCTGTTTTGCTAAAATAAGCATTTTCAAGCATTTTAGATCGTTGAAATCGTTCAAACGAAGCAATATTAATAAAAACGAATAATAAAAAATTCGTCGTTTTTATGCTGTTTTACGCGTTAAAAAAGCAGATTAAAGCTCAAAAAGTGCTGTTTTGCTAAAATAATCATTTTCAAGCATTTTAGATCGTTTAAATCGTTCAAATAGACGCAATATTAATAAAAACGAATAATAAAAATTTCGTCGTTTTTATGTTGTTTTACGCGTTAAAAAAGCAGATTAAAGCTCAAAAAGTGCTGTTTTGCTAAAATAAGCATTTTCAAGCATTTTAGATCGTTGAAATCGTTCAAATAGAAGCAATATTAATAAAAACAAAAATAAAAATTCGTCGTTTTTATGCTGTTTTACGCGTTAAAACGCCGATTAAAGCTCAAACGTGCTGTTTGCTAAAATAATCATATTCAAGCATTTTAGATGGTTGAAATCGTTCAAATAGACGCAATATTAATAAAAACGAATAATAAAAATTCGTCGTTTTATGCTGTTTTACGCGTTAAAACGCAGATTAAAGCTCAAAAAGGCTGTTTGCTAAAATAAGCATTTTCAAGCATTTTAGATCGTTGAAATCGTTCAAATAGAAGCAATATTAATAAAAAAACGAAAAAATAAAAAATTTCCCGTCGTTTTATGTTGTTTTACGCGTTAAAACGCAGATTAAAACTCAAAAAGTCTGTTTTGCCAAAATAAGCATTTTCAAGCATTTTAGATCGTTGAAATCGTTCAAATAGAAGAATATTAATAAAAACGAATAATAAAAATTCGTCGTTTTATGCTGGGTTTACGCGTTAAAACGCAGATTAAAGCTCAAAACGTGCTGTTTTGCTAAAATAATCATTTTTAAGCATTTAAGATCGTTGAATTTTGTTCAAATAGACGCAATATTAAAAAACGAATAATAAAAAATTTCGTCGTTTTATGTTGTTTTACGCGTTGAAACGCAGATTAAAAACTCAAAACGTGCTGTTTTCAAGCATTTTCAAGCATTTAGATCGTTGAAACGTTCAAATAGAAGCAATATTAATAAAAAAGAATAATAAAAATTCGTCGTTTTATGTGTTTTACGCGTTAAAACGCAGATTAAAGCCCCAAAATGTGCTGTTTTGCTAAAATAATCATTTTCAAGCATTTTAGATCGTTGAAATCGTTCAAAAAGACGCAATATTAATAAAACGAATACAAAATTTCGTCGTTTTTATAAAGCTGTTTTACGCGTTAAAACGTAGTAAATTAAAAGCTCAAAACGTGCTGTTTTGCTAAAAGCCAATCATTTTCAAGCATTTTAGATCATTGAAATCGTTCAAATAAACGCAATATTAATAAAAACGAATAATAAAAATTTCGTCGTTTTATGCTGTTTACGCGTTAAACGCAGATTAAAAGCTCAAAACGTGCTCGTTTTGCTGTGAATAAGTACTTTTCAGCATTTAGATCGTTGAAATCGTTCAAATAGACGTGCTTATATTAATAAAAACGAATAATAAAAGCGTAAATACCCGTCGTTTTATGCTGTTTTCGCGTTAAAATGCAGATTAAAGCTCATAACGTGCTGGGTTTTCCTAAAATAATCATTTTCAAGCATTTTTATCGTTGAAATCGTTCAAATAGACGTAACATTAATAAAAAACGAATAATAAAAATTTCTGTCGTTTTTATGCTGTTTTACGCGTTAAAACGCAGTGATTAAAAGCTCAAAACGTGTTGTTTTGCTAAAATAAGCATTTTCGTAAACATTTTGTGATCGTTGAAATCGTTCAAATAGGAAGAAATGTTTAATAAAAAACGAATAATAAAAAATTTGTCGTTTTATAAGCTGTTTACGCGTTAAAACGCAGATTAAAAGCTCAAAACGTGCTGTTTTGCTGTAAATAATAATCATTTTCAAGCACTTTTAGATCGTTGAAATCGTTCAAATAGACGCAATATTAATAAAAACGAATAATAAAATTTCAAGTCGTTTTGCTGCTGTTTTACGCGTTAAAAACGCAGATTAAAGCCTCAAAACGTGCTGTTTTTGCTAAAGTAAGTATTTTCTCAAAGATCAGATCGTTGAAATCGTTCAAAATAGAAGCAATATTAATAAAAACGAATAATAAAAAGTCGTCGTTTATGTTGTTTTACGCGTTAAACGCAGATTTAAAAGCTCAAACGTCCTGTTTTGCTAAAACACCATTTTCAAGCATTTTAGATCGTTGAAATCGTTCAAATAGAGCAATATTAATAAAAACGAATAATAAAATGTCGTTTTTTGCTGTTTTACGCGTTAAAAAGCAGGGTTAAAGCTCAAAACGTGCTGTTTTGCTAAAATAACATTTTCAAGCATTTTAGATCGTTGAAATCGTTCAAATAGAAGCAAATTAAAAAAAAACGAATAATAAAAATTCGTCGTTTTATGCTGTTTTACGGTTAAAACGCAGATTAAAGCTCAAAACGTGCGTTTTCCCGCTAAATAACTTTTTAAGCTTTTTATCGTTGAAATCGTTCAAATAGACGCAATTATAAAAAAAAAATAAAAAATTTTCGTTTTATGTTTGTTTTCGGTTAAAACGCCGAAAAAGCTCAAAACGTGCTGTTTTGCTAAAATAACATTTTCGCTTTTTGATCGTAAAAAGTTCAAAAGAGCAAATTAATAAAAACGAATAATAAAACCCCCCGTTTTTGCTGTTTTTCGCTTAAAAAGCAGATTAAAGCTCAAAAAGTTGTTTTGCTAAAATAATATTTTCAAGCATTTGATCGAAAATCGTTTAAATAAAAAAATATTTTCCCAATAATAAAAATTCGTCGTTTTTTTTTGCTTACCGAAAACGCAGATTAAAGCTCAAACGGCTGTTTTTTAAAAAAAACATTTTTCTTTGATCGTGTCGCAAAAAAGAAATTTAAAAAAAAAGAAAAAACCCCTTTTTTTTTTTAAAAAAACCCCCAAAATTTTTTTAAAAAAAAAGTTTTTAAAAAAATTTAAAAAATTTGGGGTTTTTTTTTAAAAAAAAATTTTTAAAAAAGGGTTTAAAAAAAATTTTTTTTTTAAAAATTTTTTAAAAAAATTTAAAAAAGGGGGCTTTTTTAAAAAAAAAAAAAAATTTTTCGTTTTAAATTTTTTAAAAGGAAAAAGGGAAAAAAAAAAAATTTTTTTTTTTTTAAATTTTTTTTTTAAATTTAAAAAATTTTTTTAAAAAAAAAAAAAATTTTTTTTTTTTTTTTTTTAAAAAAGGGGGAAAAAAAAGGGTTTTTTTTTTTTTAAAAAATTTTTAAAACCAAAAGGTTTTTAAAAAAAAAAATTTAAAAAAAATTTTTAAATTTTTTTTTTTAAAATTTAAAAAAAAAAAAAAAAAGGGGGTTTTTTTTTTTGGGTTTTCCAAAAGGGGGGCCCCTTTTTTTTAAAAAAAAAAAAAAAATTTTTTTGTTTTAAATTTTTTAAAAGGAAAAAATTTTTTAAAAAAAAATTTTTTTTTTTTTTTTTTGGGGGGGTTTCCAAAAAAATTTTTTAAAAAAAAAATTTTTTTTTTTTTTTTTGGTTTTTCCCAAAAAAAAAAAAAACCAAAAAAATTTTTTTTTTTTTTTTTCGGGGAAATTAAAAAAATTTTTTAAAAAAAAAAAATTTTTTTTTTTTTTTAAAAAAAAAAAAAAAAAAAAATTTTGTCGTTTTTTTTGTTTTTTTTTCCGCGTTAAAAAGGGAGATTAAAAACTCAAAAAAGTGCTGTTTTTTAAAATAAGCATTTTTAAGTATTTTAGATCGTTGAAATCCCTTCAAAAGGGAAACAATATTAATAAAAAAGAATAATAAAAGTTCGTTTTGTTTTAAAGTTTTTTTACGCGTTAAAAAAGGGATTAAAAACTCAAAACGTGCTTTTTTTTGCTAAAATAATCTTTTTTAAGCATTTTTTATCGTTGAATTTGTTCAAATAGACGCAAAATTTAAAAAAAAACGAATAAAATTTCGTCGTTTTTTTCTGTTTTTCGCGTTAAAACGCAGATTAAAACTCAAAACGTGCCGTTTTGCTAAATAATCATTTTCAAGCATTTTAGATCGTTGAAATCGTTCAAATAGACGCAATATTAATAAAAACCAATAATAAAAAAATTTCCCTCGTTTTATGCTGTTTTACGCGTTAAAACGCAGATTAAACTCAAAAAGTGCTGTTTTGCTAAAATAAGCATTTTCAAGCATTTTTGATCGTTGAAAATGTTCAAATAGAAGAAATATTAATAAAATACGAATAATAAAAAAATTCGTCGTTTTAATCGTGTTTTTCCCCCGTTAAAACGCAGATTAAAAGCTCAAAACGTGCTGTTTTGCTAAAATAATCATATTTTAAGCATTTTAGATCGTTGAAATCGTTCAAATAGCGCAAAATTAATAAAAACGAATAATAACAATTTCGTCGTTTTTTTGCTGTTTTACCCCGTTAAAACGCAGATTAAAGCTCAAACGTGCTGTTTTGCTAAAATAATCATTTCAAGCATTTAGATCGTTGAAATCGTTTAAATAGACGCAATATTAATAAAACGAATAATAAAAATTTCGTCGTTTTTATGCTTTTTTACGCGTTAAAAAGCAGATTTAAAGCTCAAAACGTGCTGTTTGCTAAAATAATCATTTTCAAGCATTATTGATCATTGAAATCGTTCAAATAAACGCAATATTAATAAAAACGAATAATAAAAATTTCGTCGTTTTATGCTGTTTTCGCGTTAAAACGCAGATTAAAGCTCAAAACGTGCTGTTTTGCTAAAATAAGCATTTTCAATCATTTTAGATCGTTGAAATCGGTCAAATAGACGCAATATTAATAAAAACGAATAATAAAAATTCGTCGTTTTATGCTCGTTTTACGCGTTAAAACGCAGATTAAAGCTCAAAACGTGCTGTTTTGCTAAATAATCATTTTCAAGCATTTTAGATCGTTGAAATCGTTCAAATAGACGCAATATTAATAAAAACCAATAATAAAAATTCCGTCGTTTTTATGCTGTTTTACGCGTTAAAACGCAGATTAAAACTCAAAACGATGCTGTTTTGCTAAAATAATCATTTTCAAGCACTTTAGATCGTTGAAATCGTTTAAATAGACGCAATATTAATAAAAACGAATAATAAAATTTCGTCGTTTTTATGCTGTTTTACGCGTTAAAACGCAGATTAAAAGCTCAAAACGTGCTGTTTTGCTAAAATTCGCATTTTCAAGCATTTTAGATCGTTGAAATCGTTCAAATAGAAGAAATATTAATAAAAACGAATAATAAAAATTCGTCGTTTTATGCTGTTTTACGCGTTAAAACGCAGATTAAAGCTCAAAACGTGCTGTTTTGCTAAAATAATCATATTCAAGCATTTTAGATCGTTGAAATCGTTCAACAGAAGAAATATTAATAAAAACGAATAATAAAAATTTCGTCGTTTTTATGCTGTTTTACGCGTTAAAACGCAGATTAAAGCTCAAAACGTGCTGTTTTGCTAAAATAAGCATTTTCAAGCATTTTAGATCGTTGAAATATTAATAAAAACGAATAATAAAAAATTCGTCGTTTTATGCTGTTTTACGCGTTAAAACGCAGATTAAAAGCTCAAACGTGCTGTTTGCTAAAATAATCATATTCAAGCATTTTAGATCGTTGAAATCGTTCAAATAGACGCAATATTAATAAAAACGAATAATAAAAATCTCGTCGTTTTATGCTGTTTTACGCGTTAAAACGCAAATTAAAGCTCAAAACGTGCTGTTTTGCTAAAATAATCATTTTCAAGCATTTTAGATCATTGGAAATCGTTCAAATAAACGCAATATTAATAAAAACGAATAATAAAAATTTCGTCGTTTTATGCTGTTTTACGCGTTAAAACGCAGATTAAAGCTCAAAACGCGTTTTGCTAAAATAGCATTTCAAGCATTTTAGATCGTTGAAATCGTTCAAATAGACGCCATATTAATAAAAACGAATAATAAAAAATTCGTCGTTTTTATGCTGTTTTAGGCGTTAAAACGCAGATTAAAGCTCATAACGTGCTGTTTTCCTAAAATAATCATTTTCAAGCATTTTTGTTCGTTGAAATCGTTCAAATAGACGCAATATTAATAAAACGAAAAAAAAAAAATTGTCGTTTTTTTTGTGTTTTACGGGTTAAAACGCGATTAAAACTCAAAAAGTGCTGTTTTGCTAAAATAATCATATTCAAGCATTTTTGATCGTTGAAATCGTTCAAATAGACGCAATATTAATAAAAACGAATAATAAAAATTTCGTCGTTTTATGCTGTTTTACGCGTTAAAACGCAGATTAAAGCTCAAAACGTGCTGTTTTGCTAAAATAAGCATTTTCAAGCATTTTAGATCGTTGAAATCGTTCAAATAGACGCAATATTAATAAAAACGAATAATAATAAAAATTCGTCGTTTTATGCTGTTTTAGCGCGTTAAAACGCAGATTAAAACTCAAACGTGCTGTTTTGCTAAAATAATCATTTTCAAGCATTTTTAGTCGTTGAAATCGTTCAAATAGACGCAATAGTAATAAAAACGAATAATAAAAAATTTCGTCGTTTTATGCTGTTTTACGCGTTAAAACGCAGATTAAAGCTCAAAACGTGCTGTTTGCTAAAATAAGCATTTTCAAGCATTTTAGATCGTTGAAATCGTTCAAATAGAAGCATATTAATAAAAACGAATAATAAAAATTCGTCGTTTTTATGCTGTTTTAGCGTTAAAACGCAGATTAAAGCTCAAAACGTGCTGTTTGCTAAAATAATCATTTTCAAGCATTTTAGATCGTTGAAATCGTTCAAATAGACGCAATATTAATAAAAACGAATAATAAAAATTTCGTCGTTTTTATGCTGCTTTACGCGTTAAAACGCAGATTAAAGCTCAAAACGTGCTGTTTTGCTAAAATAAGCATTTTCAAGCATTTTAGATCGTTGAAATCGTTCAAACAGAAGAAATATTAATAAAAACAAATAATAAAAATTCGTCGTTTTTATGCTGTTTTACGCGTTAAAATGCAGATTAAAACTCAAAACATGCTGTTTTGCTAAAATAATCATTTTCAAGCATTTTAGATCGTTGAAATCGTTCAAATAGACGCAATATTATAAAAACGAATAATAAAATTTCGTCGTTTTTATGCTGTTTTGCGCGTTAAAACGCAGAATAAAGCTCAAAACGTGCTGTTTTGCTAAAATAAGCATTTTCAAGCATTTTAGATCGTTGAAATCCGTTCAAATAGAAGCAATATTAATAAAACGAATAATAAAAATTCGTCGTTTTATGCTGTTTTACGCGTTAAAACGCAGATTAAAACTCAAAACGTGCTGTTTTGCTAAAATAATCATTTTCAAGCATTTTAGATCGTTGAAATCGTTCAAATAGACGCAATATTAATAAAAACGAATAATAAAAATTTCGTCGTTTTATGCTGTTTTACGCGTTAAAACGCAGATTAAAGCTCAAAACGTGCTGTTTTGCTAAAATAAGCATTTTCAAGCATTTTTAGATCGTTGAAACGTTCAAACAGAAGAATATTAATAAAACGAATAATAAAAATTCGTCGTTTTTATGCTGTTTTACGCGTTAAAACGCAGATTAAAACTCAAAACGTGCTGTTTTGCTAAAATAATCATATTTCAAGCATTTTAGATCGTTGAAATCGTTCAAATAGACGCAATATTAATAAAAACGAATAATAAAAATTTCGTCGTTTTTTATGCTTTTTACGCGTTAAAACGCAGATTAAAGCTCAAAAACGTGCTGTTTTTGCTAAAATAAGCTTTAAGCATTTTAGATCGTTGAAATCGTTCAAATAGAAACAAATTTTTTGAAAAACGAATAATAAAAATTCGTCGTTTTTATGCTGTTTTACGCGTTAAAAGGCAGATTAAAGCTCAAAACGGGTGTTTTGCTAAAAAAATCATTTTCAAGCATTTTAGATCGTTTAAACGTTCAAATAGGTAATATTAATAAAAACGAATAATAAAAATTTCGTCGTTTTATGCTGTTTTTGCGCGTTAAAACGCAGATTAAAGCTCAAAACGTGCTGTTTTGCTAAAATAATCATTTTCAAGCATTTTAGATCGTTGAAATGGTTCAAATAGACGCAATATTAATAAAAACGAATAATAAAAATTTCGTCGTTTTTATGCTGTTTTACGCGTTAAAACGCAGATTAAAACTCAAAACGGGCTGTTTTGCTAAAATAATCATTTTCAAGCACTTTAGATCGTTGAAATCGTTCAAATCGACGCAATATTAATAAAAACGAATAATAAAAATTTCGTCGTTTTTATGCTGTTTTACGCGTTAAAACGCAGATTAAAAGCTCAAAACGTGCTGTTTTGCTAAAATAAGCATTTTCAAGCATTTTAGATCGTTGAAATCGTTCAAATAGAAGCAATATTTAAAAAAACGAATAATAAAAATTCGTCGTTTTATGCTGTTTTACGCGTTAAAAAGCAGATTAAAGCTCAAAACGTGCTGTTTTGCTAAAATAATCATTTCAAGCATTTTAAATCGTTGAAATCGTTCAAATAGACGCAATATTAATAAAAACGAATAATAAAAATTTCGTCGTTTTATGCTGTTTTTCGCGCGTTAAACGCAGATTAAAAACTCAAAATGTGCTGTTTTGCTAAAATAAGCATTTTCAAGCATTTTAGATCGTTGAAATCGTTCAAATAGAAGCAATATTAATAAAAAAAAATAATAAAAATTCGTCGTTTTTTTTGCTGTTTTACGCGTTAAAACGCAGATTAAAGGTCAAAACGTGCTGTTTTGCTAAAATAATCATTTTCAAGCATTTAGATCGTTGAAATCGTTCAAATAGACGCAATATTAATAAAAAAGAATAATAAAAATTTCGTCGTTTTATGCTGTTTTACGCGTTAAAACGCAGATTAAAGCTCAAAAAGTGCTGTTTTGCTAAAATAATCATTTTCAAGCATTTTAGATCGTTGAAATCCCTTCAAATAGACGCAATATTAATAAAAAAACGAATAATAAAAATTTCGTCGTTTTATGCTGTTTTACGCGTTAAAACGCAGATTAAAGCTCAAAACGTGCTGTTTTGCTAAAATAATCATATTCAAGCATTTTAGATCGTTGAAATCGTTTCAAATCGACGCAATATTAATAAAACGAATAATAAAAATGTCGTCGTTTTATGCTGTTTTACGCGTTAAAACGCAGATTAAAGCTCAAAACGTGCTGTTTTGCTAAAATCATTTTCAAGCCTTTAGATCGTGAAATCGTTCAAATAGACGCAATATTAATAAAAAACGAAAAAAAAAATTTCGTCGTTTTTGCGTTTTTGGGTTAAACGCAGAAAACCAAAAGGGGGTTTTTTAATTAAAAATTTTAAAATTTAAAAATTTGAAAAAAAACCCAAAATTTAAAAAAACGTTAAAAAAAAAATTTGGGTTTTTTGCGTTTTACGCGTTAAAACCAATTTTCAAAATTTTTTCAAAAAATTTAATTTAAAAAATGGAAATTTAAAAACGAATATTTAAAAAAACGTTAAAATTTGCGTTTTGGTTTTTTGCTTAAAAAGCGGAAAAAAATTTTTTTTTAAAATAAAATTTTAAATTTTTAAAAGAACATTAAAAAACAATATTTAAAAAAACGTTAAAAAATTTTTTTCGTTTTACGCGTTAAAACCAATTGCTAAAAAGTTGTTTTGCTTAAAAAAACATTTTTTGCATTTTAATTTAAACGAAATAAAAATTTTTTTTTAAAAAAAAAAAAAAAAAAATTTCGTTTTTAAAATTTTTTTAAAAGCAATTAAATAAAACGTCTTTTTTCAAAATATACGTTTTAAAATTTAAATCGTTAAAAAGCCATTTTAATAAAAGAAAATAAAAGTCATGCTGTTTTAAAAAAAGCAATTAAATTTTAAAAGGTTTTTTGAAAAACATTTTAAATTTTTTAACGTAAATTTTCCTAAAAAATTTAATAAAAAAAAAAAAAATTGGGTTTTTTTTTTTCCTTAAAAACAATTAAAACTAAACCTTTTTTGGGAAAATAATACAAAATTTTAATTTGCGTTAAAAAGCGTTTAATAAAACAATAAAAAAACGTCGTTTTTATTTTTTAGCTTAAAAAAGGTTAAATTTTAAAAGGCTTTTTTAAAAAAAAAATTGCTTTTTAAACGTTTAAATT
>NW_027047420.1:0-14987 GCF_025399875.1 Dalotia coriaria
GAAAATGCTTATTTTAGCAAAAAAAGCACGTTTTGAGTTTTTAATCTGCGTTTTTAAAGCGTAAACAAAACATAAAACGACGTAATTTTTTTTTTATTCGTTTTTTTAAAAATTGCGTCTATTTTGGAAATTGGGGTTTCAATGATCTAAAATGCTTGAAAATGCTTTTTTTTAGCAAAAAAAGCACGTTTTGAGTTTTTAAACAGCGTTTTTTTAAAGCGTAAAACAGCAAAAAAACGACGAAATTTTTTATTTTCCGTTTTTTTTAATATTGCGTCTATTTGAACGGGGTTTCCCCAAAGATCTAAAAAGCTTGAAAATTTATTTTAGCAAAACAGCACGTTTTTAGTTTTAATTTGCGTTTTAACGCAAAACAGCATAAAAAGACGAAATTTTTTTTTATTCGTTTTATTTTTTTTGCGTCTATTTGAACGATTTCAACGATCTAAAATGCTTGAAAATGCTTTATTTTAGCAAAACAGCACGTTTTGAGTTTTTAAACTGCGTTTTTAAAGCGTAAAAAAGCAATTAAAAAAGACGAATTTTTTTATTATTCGTTTTTTTTTAATATTGCTTTTATTTGAACGATTTCAACGATCTAAAAAAAAGCTTGAAAATGCTTTTTTTACCAAAACAACACGTTTTGAGCATTAATCTGCGTTTTAACGCGAAAACAGCATAAAAAAAGACGAAAAATTTTTATTATTTGTTTTTTTTAATATTGCGTCTTTTTTGAACGATTTCAACGATCTAAAATGCTTGAAAACGTTTTTTTTGGGGAAAACAGCACGTTTTGAGTTTTTAAACTGCGTTTTAACGCGTAAAACAGCATAAAAAAGAAATTTTTATTATTCGTTTTTATTAATATTGCTTCTATTTTTAAAGATTTCAACGATTTTAAAAAGCTTTGAAAAAAGTTTATTTTTGCAAAAAAGCACGTTTTGAGTTTTAATCTGCGTTTTAACGCGTCAGCATAAAAAACGACGAATTTTTTTTTTATTGTTTTTATTAATATTTGGGCTATTTGGGAAAGGGTTTCAACGATTTAAAAAAGCTTGAAAATGCTTATTTTAGCAAAAAAGCACGTTTTGAGCTTTAATCTGCGTTTTTAAAGCGTAAAACAGCATAAAAAAGACGAATTTTTTTTTATTCGTTTTTTTTTAATATTGTTTATTTTTAACGATTTTAACGATCTTTAAAAAGCTTGAAAATGTTATTTTTGCAAAAAGCCGGGTTTTTAGCCCTTTTTTCCCCCCCTTTTTAAAGCGAAAGCAGCATAAAACGACGAAATTTTTTTTTATTCGTTTTTTATTAATATTGTCTATTTGAACGATTTCAACGATCTAAAATGCTTGAAAATGCTTATTTTAGCAAAACAGCATTTTGAGCTTTAATCTGAGTTTTAAGCGTTAGCGAAAACAGCATAAAAACGACGAAATTTTTTATTGTTTTTATTATTATTGCTTTATTTGGAACGATTTCAATTGATCTAAAATGCTTGAAAATGCTTATTTTAGCAAAAACAGTTTAGTTTTATCTGTTTTTAACGCGTAAAACAGCATAAAAACGACGAATTTATTATTATTCGTTTTTATAATATTGCGTCTATTTGAACGATTTCAACGATCTAAAATGCTTGAAAATGCTTATTTTAGCAAAACAGCACGTTTTGAGTTTAATCTGCGTTTTAACGCGTAAAACAGCATAAAAACGACGAAATTTTTATTATTCGTTTTTTTTTAATATTGCGTTTTATTTGAACGATTTCAACGATCTAAAATGCTTGAAAATGCTTATTTTAGCAAAACAGCACGTTTTGACTTTAATCTGCCCTTTTAACGTAAAACAGCATAAAAAAGACGAAATTTTTTTATTTTTTTTTTTTATTTTTTTCGTTTTTGAACGATTTCAAAATCTAAAAAGCTTGAAAATGCTTATTTTAGGGAAAACAGCACGTTTTGAGCTTTTTAAACTGCGTTTTTAAAGCTAAAAAAAGCATAAAAAAAGACGAATTTTTTATTATTCGTTTTTATTAATATTGCTTTTATTTGAAACTTTTCGCGATCTAAAAAAGCTTGAAAATGCTTATTTTAGCAAAACAGCACGTTTTGACTTTTAAACTGCGTTTTTAAAGCGTAAAACAAACAAAAAAAAGACGAAATTTTTTTTTATTTGTTTTTTTTTTAAATTTCGTCTATTTGAACGTTTCAACGATCTAAAATGCTTGAAAAAAGCTTATTTTAGCAAAACAGCACGTTTTGAGCTTTAATCTGCGTTTTTAAAGCTAAAAAAAGCATAAAAACGACGAATTTTTTTTTTCGTTTTTTTTTAATATTGTTTTATTTTAAAAGATTTCAACGATCTAAAATGCTTGAAAAAGCTTATTTTAGCAAAACAGCACGTTTTGAGCTTTAATCTGCGTTTTAACGCGTAAAACAGCATAAAAATGACGATTTTTTATTATTCGTTTTTATTAATATTGCTTTTATTTAAACGATTTCAACGATCTAAAATGCTTGAAAATGCTTATTTTATCAAAACAGCACGTTTTGAGCTTTATTCTTAGTTTTAACTCGTAAAACAGCATAAAACGACGAAATTTTTATTATTCGTTTTTATTAATATTGCGTCTATTTGAACGATTTCAACGATCTAAAATGCTTGAAAATGCTTATTTTGGCAAAACAGCACGTTTTGAGCTTTAATCTGCGTTTAACGCGTAAAACAGCATAAAAATGACGATTTTTTTTATTCGTTTTTATTAATATTGCTTTTATTTAAACGATTTCAACGATCTAAAATGCTTGAAAACGCTTATTTTATCAAAACAGCACGTTTTGAGGCTTTAATCTGCGTTTTAACGCGTAAAACAACATAAAAACGACAGAAATTTTTATTATTTGTTTTATTAATATTGCTTCTATTTGAACGATTTCAACGATCTAAAATGCTTGAAAATGCTTATTTTACAGCAAAACAGCACGTTTTGAGCTTTAATCTGCGTTTTAACGCGTAAAACAGCATAAAACGACGAATTTTTTATTATTCGTTTTTATTAATATTGCGTCTATTTGAACGATTTCAGCGATCTAAAATGCTTGAAAATGCGTATTTTAACAAAACAGCCGTTTTGAGCTTTTAATCAGCGTTTTAACGCGTAAAACAGCATAAAACGACGAAATTTTTATTATTCGTTTTTTTATTAATATGCGTCTATTTGAACGATTTCAACGATCTAAAATGCTTGAAAATGCTTATTTTAGCAAAACAGCACGTTTTGAGCTTTAATCTGCGTTTTAACGCGTAAAACAGCATAAAACGACGAAATTTTTATTATTCGTTTTTATTTTTGTGCGTCTATTTGAACGATTTCAACGATCTAAAATGCTTGAAAATGCTTATTTTAGCAAAACAGCACGTTTTGAGCTTTAATCTGCGTTTTAACGCGTAAAACAGCATAAAACGACGAATTTTTATTATTCGTTTTTTATTAATATTAGCTTTATTTGAACGATTTCAACGATCTAAAATACTTGAAAATGCTTATTTTAGCAAAGCAACACGTTTTGAGCATTAATCTGCGTTTAACGCGTAAACAGCATAAAACGACGAAATTTTTATTATTCGTTTTTATTTTTATTGCGTCAATTTGAACGATTTCAACGATCTAAAATGCTTGAAAATGCTTATTTTAGCAAAACAGCACGTTTTGAGCTTTAATCTGCGTTTTAACGCATAAAAACAGCATAAAAACGACGAATTTTTTATTATTCGTTTTTTATTAATATTGTTTATTTGAACGATTTCAACGATCTAAAATGCTTGAAAATGCTTATTTTAAAGCAAAACAGCACGTTTTGAGTTTTAATCTGCGTTTTAACGCGCGTAAAAACAGCATAAAAACGACGAATCTTTATTATTCGTTTTTTATTAATATTGCGTCTATTTGAACGATTTCAACGATCTAAAATGCTTGAAAATGCTTTTATTTTAGCAAACAGCACGTTTTTGATCTTTAATCTGCGTTTTAACGCGTAAACAGCATAAAAACGACGAAATTTTTATTATTCGTTTTTTATTTTTATTGCGTCTATTTGAACGATTTCAACGATCTAAAAATGCTTGAAAATGCTTATTTTGTGCGCAAAACAGCACGTTTTGAGCTTTTAATCTGCGTTTTAACGCATAAAACAGCATAAAAACGACGAATTTTTATTATTCGTTTTTATTAATATTGCTTCTATTTGAACGATTTCAACGATCTAAAATGCTTCTGAAAATGCTTATTTTAAAGCAAAACAGCACGCCGGAGTATTAATCTGCGTTTTAACGCGTAAAACAGCATAAAAAAACGATTTAAAATTTTTTATTATTTGTTTTTATTAATATTGCGTCTATTTCAACGATTTCACCGATCTAAAAATGCTTGAAAATGCTTATTTTAGCAAAACAGCACGTTTTGAGCTTTTAATCTGCGTTTTAACGCGTAAACAGCATAAAACGACGAATTTTTATTATTCGTTTTTATTAATATTGCTTCTATTTGAACGATTTCAACGATCTAAAAATGCTTGAAAATGCGCTATTATAGCAAAACAGCACGTTTTGAGTTTTAATCTGCGTTTTAACGCGTAAAACAACAGCATAAAACGACGAATTTTTTATTATTTGTTTTTATTAATATTGTTTTATTTTTGAACGATTTCAACGATCTAAAAATGCTTGAAAATGCTTATTTTAAAGCAAAACATGTTAATGTTTTGAGCTTTAATCTGCGTTTAACGCGTAAAACAGCATAAAACGACGTATTTTTATTATTCGTTTTTATTAATATTGCTTCTATTCTGGAACGATTTCAACGATCTAAAATGCTTGAAAATGCTTATTTTAGCAAAACAGCACGATTTTGAGCTTTATTCTCAGTTTTAACTCGTAAAACAGCATAAAACGACGAAATTTTTATTATTCGTTTTTATTAATATTGCGTCTATTTGAACGATTTCAACGATCTAAAAATGCTTGAAAATGCTTATTTTCGGCAAAACAGCACGTTTTGAGCTTTAATCTGCGTTTAACGCGTAAAACAGCATAAAAATGACGATTTTTTTATTATTCGTTTTTATTAATATTGCTTTATTTAAACGATTTCAACGATTCAAAAATGCTTGAAAATGCTTATTTTATCAAAACAGCACGTTTTGAGCTTTATTCTAGTTTTAACTCGTAAAAACATAAAAACGACGAAATTTTTATTATTCGTTTTTATTAATATTGCGTCTATTTGAACGATTTCAACGATCTAAAATGCTTGAAGCATTTTGGCAAAACAGCACGTTTTGAGCTTTTAATCTGCGTTTTAACGCGTAAAACAGCATAAAATGACGATTTTTTATTATTCGTTTTTTTTATTAATATTGCTTTTATTTAAACGATTTCAACGATCTAAAAATGCTTAAAACGCTTTATTTTATCAAAACAGCACGTTTTTGAGCTTTAATCTGCGTTTTAACGCGTAAAACAGCATAAAAACGACGAAAATTTTATTATTTGTTTTTATTAATATTGCTTCTATTTGAACGATTTCAACGATCTTGCGCTTGAAAATGCTTATTTTAGCAAAACAGCACGTTTTTATTTTAATCTGCGTTTTAACGCGTAAACAGCATAAAAACGACGAATTTTTATTATTCGTTTTTTATTAATATTGCGTCTATTTGAACGATTTCAACGATCTAAAAATGCTTGAAAATGCGTATTTTAACAAAACAGCACGTTTTGAGTTTTAATCAGCGTTTTAACGCGTAAAACAGCATAAAAACGACGAAATTTTTATTATTCGTTTTATTAATATTGCGTCTATTTGAACGATTTCAACGATCTAAAATGCTTTTGAAAATGCGTTTATTTTAGCAAACAGCACGTTTTGAGCTTTAATCTGCGTTTTAACGCGTAAAACAGCATAAAAACGACGCAGCCTTTATTATTCGTTTTTATTTTATTGCGTCTATTTTGAACGATTTCAACGATCTAAAATGCTTGAAAAATGCTTTATTTTAGCAAAACAGCACGTTTTGAGTTTTTATCTGCGTTTTAACGCGTAAAAACAGCATAAAAAACGACGAATTTTTATTATTCGTTTTTATTAATATTGCTTCTATTTGGAACGATTTCAACGATCTAAAATACTTGAAAATGCTTTATTTTAGCAAAGCAACACGTTTTGAGTATTAATCTGCGTTTTAACGCGTAAAACAAAAGCATAAAACGACGAAATTTTTATTATTTGTTTTTTTAATATTGCGTCTATTTGAACGATTTCCCCAACGATCTAAATGCTTTAAAAATGCTTATTTTAAAAAACAGCACGTTTTGAAAGTTTTAATCTGCGTTTTAACGCGTAAAACAGCATAAAACGACGAATTTTTTATTATTCGTTTTTTATTAATATTGCTTCTATTTGAACGATTTCAACGATCTAAAAATGCTTGAAAATGCTTATTTTAGCTAAACAGCACGTTTTATTTTAATCTGCGTTTTAACGCAAAACAGCATAAAACGACGAATTTTTATTATTCGTTTTTATTAATATTGCGTCTATTTGAACGTGATTTCAACGATTTAAAATGCTTGAAAATGCTTATTTTAGCTAAACAGCACGTTTTGAGTTTTAATCTGCGTTTTAACGCGTGAAACAGCATAAAACGACGAATTTTTATTATTCGTTTTTTATTAATATTGCTTCTATTTGAATGATTTCAACGATCTAAATGCTTGAAAATGCTTATTTTAGCAAAACAGCACGTTTTTGAGCTTTAATTCTGCGTTTTAACGCGTAAAGCAGCATAAAAAACGACGAAATTTTTATTATTCGTTTTTATTAATATTGCATCTATTTGAACGATTTCAACGATCTAAAATGCTTGAAAATGCTTATTTTAGCAAAACAGCACGTTTTGAGCTTTAATCTGCGTTTTTAACGCGTAAAACAGTATAAAATGACGAATTTTTATTATTCGTTTTATTAATATTGCTTCTATTTAAACGATTTCAACGATCTAAAATGCTTGAAAATGTTTATTTAAGCAAAACAGCACGTTTTGAGCTTTTAATCTGCGTTTTAACGCGTAAAACAGCATAAAAACGACTGGAAATTTTTATTATTCGTTTTATTAATATTGCTTTATTTGAACGATTTCAACGATCTAAAATGCTTGAAAATGTTATTCTTTAACAAAACAGCACGTTTTGAGTTTTTGTCTGCGTTTTAACGCGTAAAACAGCATAACGACGAAATTTTATTATTCGTTTTTATTAATATTGCGTCTATTTGAACGATTTCAACGATGTAAATGCTTGAAAATGCTTATTTTAGCAAAACAGCACGTTTTGAGCTTTAATCTGCGTTTTAACGCGTAAACAGCATAAAACGACGAATTTTTATTATCTGCTTTATTACCATTGCTTCTATTTTGAACGATTTCAACGAACTAAAAATGCTTGCGTCAAAGCTATTTTAGCAAAACAGCACGTTTGAGTTTTAATTCGCGTTTTAACGCGTAAAACGGCATAAAAACGACGAATTTTTTCATATTATTCGTTTTTATTAATATTGCTTCTATTTGAACGATTTCAACGATCTAAAAATGCTAATTTGTGCAAAACAGCACGTTTCTTGAGTTTAATCTGCGTTTTAACGCGTAAAACAGCATAAAAACGACGAATTTTTTATTATTCGTTTTTATTAATATTGCGTCTATTTGAACGATTTCAACGTGCGATCTAAAATGCTTGAAAATGCTTATTTTGTATAAAACAGCACGTTTTGAGTTTTAATCTGCGTTTTAACGCGTAAAACAGCATAAAAACGACGAAATTTTAATATTCGTTTTTATTAATATTGCGTCTATTTGAACGATTTCAACGATCTAAAATACTTCTGAAAATGCTTATTTTAAGCAAAACAGCACGTTTTGAGTTTTTAATTCCGCTGCGCTTCAACGCGTAAAACAGCATGTAAAAACGACGAATTTTTATTATTCGTTTTTATTAATATTGTTTCTATTTGGAACGATTTCAACGATCTAAAATGCTTGAAAATGCTTATTTTAGCAAAAACAGCATCGTTTTGAGCTTTAATCTGCGTTTTAACGCGTAAAACAGCATAAAAACGACGAAATTTTTATTATTCGTTTTTTATTAATATTGCGTCTATTTGAACGATTTCAACGATCTAAAAATGCTTGAAAATGCTTATTTTAAAGCAAAATGTTAATGTTTTGAGCTTTAATCTGCGTTTTAACGCGTAAAACAGCATAAAAAACGACGAATTTTTTATTACCCGTTTTTTATTAATATTGCTTCTATTTGAACGATTTCAACGATCTAAAAATTCCTGAAAATGCTTATTTTAGCAAAACAGCACGTTTTGAGCTTTAATCTGCGTTTCAACGCGTAAAACAGCATAAAAACGACGAATTTTTTATTATTCGTTTTTTATTATTATTGCTTCTATTTTGAAAGATTTCACGATCTAAAAATGCTTGAAAATGCTTATTTTAAAGCAAAACAGCACGTTTTGAGCTTTAATCTGCGTTTTAACGCGCGTAAAACAGCATAAAAACGACGAATTTTTATTATTCGTTTTTATTAATATTGCGTCTATTTGAACGTGATTTCAACGATTCAAAAATGCTTGAAAATGCTTATTTTGTAGCAAAAACAGCACGTTTTGAGCTTTATTCGCGTTTTAACGCGTAAAACAGCATAAAAACGACGAATTTTTTATTATTCGTTTTTATTAATATTGCTTCTATTTGGAACGATTTCAACGATCTAAAATGCTTGAAAATGCTTTATTTTGTGCTAAAACAGCACGTTTTGGAGCTTAGTCTGCGTTTTAACGCGTAAAACAGCATAAAAAACGACGAATTTTTATTATTCGTTTTATTAATATTGCTTCTATTTGAATGATTTCAAATCGATCTAAAATGCTTGAAATGCTTATTTTAAAGCAAAACAGCACGTTTTGAGTTTAATCTGCGTTTTAACGCGTAAAACAGCATAAAACGACGTAATTTTTTTATTATTCCGTTTTTATTAATATTGCTTCTATTTGTAAACGATTTCAACGATCTAAAATGCTTGAAAATGCTTATTTTGTGAAAAAACAGCACGTTTTGAGCTTTAATCTGCGTTTTAACGCGTAAAAACAGCATAAAATGACGAAATTTTTATTATTCGTTTTTATTAATATTGCGTCTATTTGAACGATTTCAACGATTCAAAAACGCTTCGAAAATGCTTTTATTTGAGCAAAACAGCACGTTTTGAGCTTTAATCTGCGTTTTAACGCGTAAAACAAAGCACATAAAACGACGAAATTTTTTATTATTCGTTTTTATTTTATTGTGTCTATTTGAACGATTTCTACGATCTAAAAATGCTTGAAATGTTATTTTAGCAAAACAGCACGTTTTGAGTTTTAATCTGCGTTTTAGAGCGTAAAAAGCATAAAACGACGAATTTTTTATTATTCGTTTTATTAATATTGCTTCTATTTGAACGATTTCAACGATCTAAAATGCTTGAAAATGCTTATTTTAGCAAAATAAAGCACGTTTTGAGTTTTAATCTGCGTTTTAACGCGTAAAGCATAAAAACGACGAAATTTTTATTATTCGTTTTATTACTATTGCGTCTATTTGGAACGATTTCAACGATTCAAAATGCTTGAAAACGCTTATTTTAGCAAAACAGCACGTTTTTGAGCTTTTAATCTGCGTTTTTAACGCGTAAAACGGTACATAAAAACGACGAATTTTTTATTATTCGTTTTTATTAATATTGCGTCTATTTGAACGATTTCAACGATCTGTACCGCTTGAAAATGCTTATTTTAGCAAAACAGCACGTTTTGAGCTTTTTAATCAGTGTTTTAACGCGTAAAACAGCATGTAAAACGACGAAATTTTTATTATTCGTTTTTTATTAATATTGCGTCTATTTGAACGTGATTTCAACGATTCAAAATGCTTGAAAATGCTTATTTTAGCAAAACAGCACGTTTTGAGCTTTAATCTGCGTTTTAACGCGTAAAAAACAGCATAAAAACGACGAAATTTTATTATTCGTTTATTTTATTGCGGCCTATTTGAACGATTTCAACGATCTAAAATGCTTGAAAATGCTTATTTTGTGCTAAAAACAGCATCGCTTTGAGCTTTTAATCTGCGTTTTTGCAGCATGTAAAAACAGCATAAAAAAAACGACGAATTTTTTATTATTCGTTTTTATTAATATTGCTTCTATTTGAACGATTTCAACGATCTAAAATGGAAAATGCTTATTTTAGCAAAACAGCACGTTTTGAGCATTAATCTGCGTTTTAACGCGTAAAACAGCATAAAAAACGACGAAATTTTACATTTGTTTTTATTAATATGGCGTCTATTTGAACGATTTCAACGATCTAAATGCTAGAAAATGCTTATTTTAGCAAAACAGCAATGTTTTGAGCTTTAATCTGAGTTTTATCGCGTAAAACAGCATAAAACGAGAATTTTTATTATTCGTTTTTATTAATATTGCTTCTATTTGAACGATTTCCAACGATCTAAAATGCTTGAAAATGCTTATTTTAGCAAAACAGCACGTTTTGAGCTTTTTAATCTGCGTTTTAACGCAAAACAGCATAAAAACGACGAATTTTTATTATTTGTTTTTATTAATATTGCTTCTATTTGAACGATTTCAACGATCTAAAATGCTTGAAAATGCTTATTTAGCAAAACAAGCATCGTTTTGAGTTTTAATCTGCGTTTTAACGGCAAACAGCATAAAACGACGAATTTTCATTGCTCGTTTTTATTAATATTGCTTCTATTTGAACGATTTCAACGATCTAAAAATGCTTGAAAATGCTTATTTTAAAGCAAAACAGCACGTTTTGAGCTTTATTCTGAGTTTTAACTGTAAAACAGCATAAAAACGACGAAATTTTATTATTCGTTTTTATTAATATTGCGTCTTATTTGAACGATTTCAACGATCTAAAATGCTTGAAAATGCTTATTTTGGCAAAACAGCACGTTTTGAGTTTTAATCTGCGTTTTACCCGCGCGTAAAAACAGCATAAAATGACGCATTTTTTTTATTATTTTATTACGCTGCTTTATTTTAAACGATTTCAACGATCTAAATGCTTGAAAATGCTTATTTTATCGTAGCACGTTTGGGAGTTTTAATCTGCGTTTAACGCGTAAAACTGCATAAAAAACGACGAAATTTTTATTATTTGCTTTTTTATTAATATTGCTTCTATTTGAACGATTTCAACGATCTAAAATGCTTGAAAATGCTTTATTTTAGCAAAACAGCACGTTTTGAGATTTTAATCTGCGTTTTAACGCGTAAACAGCATAAAAAACGACGCGAATTTTTATTATTCGTTTTTATTAATATTGCTTATTTGAACGATTTCAACGATCTAAAATGCTGGCACGCTTATTTTAGCAAAACAGCACGTTTTGAGCTTTAATCTGCGTTTTAACGCGTAAAAAACAGCATAAAAAACGACGAATTTTATTATTCGCTTTTTATTAATATTGCGTCTATTTGAACGATTTCAACGATTTAAAAATGCTTGAAAATGCTTATTTCAGCAAAACAGCACGTTTTGAGTTTTAACGGCGTTTAACGCGCGAAACAGCATAAAAAACGACGAATTTTTATTACTGGTTTTATTACGTTTCACTTGAAACGATTTCAACGATCTAAAATGCTTGAAAATGCTTATTTTAGCAAAACAGCACGTTTTGAGCGTTATTCTGCGTTTTAACGCTGCAGCGTAAACAAAACGACGAAATTTTTATTATCTGCTTTTTATTAATATTGCATCTATTTGAACGATTTCAACGATCTAAAATGCTTGGCTTATTTTAAAGCAAAAGGCAAAATGTTTTGAGTTTTAATCGCGTTTTAACGCGTAAAACAGCATAAAAAAAAACGACGAATTTTTCATTATTCGTTTTATTAATATTGCCGCCTGAACGATTTCAACGATCTAAAAATGCTAATTTTGGCAAAACAGCACGTTTTGAGCTTTTAATCTGCGTTTAACGCGTAAACAGCATAAAACGACGAATTTTTTTATTATTCGTTTTTATTAATATTGCGTCTATTTGAACGATTTCAACGATCTAAAATGCTGAAAATGCTTATTTTAGCAAACAGCACGTTTTGAGCTTAATCTGCGTTTTAACGCGTAAAACAGCATAAAAACGACGAATTTTTTATTATTCGTTTTTATTAATATTGCTTTATTTGAACGATTTCAACGATCTAAAATGCTTGAAAAAAGCTTATTTTTGCAAAAAAAGAATGTTTTGAGATTAATCTGCGTTTTAACGCGAAAACAGCATAAAAAAAGACGAAATTTTTTTTATTTGTTTTTTATTAATATTTGGGCTATTTTTAACGATTTCAACGATCTAAAAAAGCTAGAAAATGCTTATTTTTAAAACCGTTACGTTTTGGTTTTTAAACTGGGTTTTTTCGCGTAAAAAGAAAAAAAACGACGAATTTTTTTTTATTCGTTTTTTAAAAATTGTTTTTATTTGAACGATTTCAACGGGTCTAAAATGCTTGAAAATGTTATTTTAAAAAAGCAACGTTTTTAGTTTTAACGGGGTTTTAACGCAAAACAGCATAAAAAAAGACCGAATTTTTTTTTATTTGTTTTTTTTAATATTGCTTCATTTGAACGATTTAAAAGATCTAAAAAAGCCTTTTAAAATGCTTATTTTTGCCAAAAAGTTTTGAGTTTAATCTGCGTTTTTAAAGCGAAAAAAGCATAAAAAAGACGAATTTTCATTGCTCGTTTTTTTAATATTGCTTCTATTTGAACGATTTCAACGGGGTTTTAAAAAAGCTTGAAAAAAGCTTTTTTTAGCAAAACAGCACGTTTTGAGCTTTTTTCCGAGTTTTTAAATGTAAAACAGCATAAAAACACGGGAAATTTTTTTTATTCGTTTTTATTAATATTGCGTCTATTTGAACGATTTCCCAAAGATCTAAAAAAGCTTGAAAAAGTTTTTTTGGCAAAACAGCACGTTTTTTAGCTTTAATCTGCGTTTTTAAAGCGAAAAAAGCATAAAATGAATTTTTTTTTTATTCGTTTTTATTAATATTGCTTTTTTTTTTAAAGATTTCGATCAAAAAAGCTTGAAAAATTTATTTTTCAAAACAGCACGTTTTGAGCTTTAATCTGCGTTTTAACGGGCAAAACTGCATAAAACGACGAAAATTTTTTTTATTTGTTTTTTTAAAAATTGCTTCTACGGGAAAGATTTCCCCCCGGGTCTAAAATGCTTGAAAAAAGCTTATTTTAGCAAACAAAACCTTTTGAGCTTTTAATCTGCGTTTTAACGCGTAAAAAAAAGCATAAAAAAGACGAATTTTTTTTTATTCTGTTTTTTTTAATATTGCTTCTTTTTTGAACATTTAACGATTAAAAAAGTTTTAAAAAAGTTTTTAAAAACAAAACAGACGTTTTGAGCAATCTGCGTTTAAGCGTAAAACAGCATAAAAAAGACGAATTTTTTATTATTTTGTTTTTATTAATATTGCGTCTATTTTGGGAAAGATTTCAACGATTTAAAAAAGCTTGAAAATGCTTTTTTTTAAAAAAAACAGCACGTTTTGAGTTTTAATCTGCGTTTTAACGCGTGAAACAGCATAAAAACGGGCGAATTTTTTTTTATTGGTTTTTATTATTTTTGTTTCCCCAAACATTTTAACCGGGCCAAAAGCTTGAAAATGCTTATTTTAGCAAAACAGCACGTTTTGAGCGTTATTCTGCGTTTTAACGCGTAAAGCAACATAAAAAAGACGAAATTTTTTTTTATTCGTTTTTTTAAAATTTCATCTATTTGAACGGGTTTCAAACGATTAAAAAGTTTTAAAATGCTTTTTTTAGCAAAAAAAGCACGTTTTAGTTTTAATCTGCGTTTTAACGCAAAAAAGCATAAAAAAAGACGAATTTTTTTATTATTCGTTTTTTTTAATATTGCTTCTATTTGAACGATTTCAACGATCTAAAATGCTTATTTTAGCAAAACAGCACGTTTTGAGCTTTTAAACTGCGTTTTTAAAGCATAAAACAGCATAAAAAAGACGAATTTTTATTATTCGTTTTTATTTATTGTTTATTTGGGAAAGATTTCCCCAAAGATCTAAAAAAGCTTGAAAAGCTTTTTTTTAGCAAAACAGCACGTTTTGAGATTTTAAACTGGGGTTTTTTTTAACCCCGTAAAACAGCATAAAAAAAGACGAAATTTTTTTATTATTCGTTTTTTTTAATATTGCGTCTATTTGAACGATTTCAACGATCTAAAATGCTAGAAAATGCTTTTTTTTTAGCAAAAAAAGCACGTTTTGAGTTTTAATCTGCGTTTTAAACCCTAAAAAAAAAGCAAAAAAACGACGAATTTTTTTTTATTCGTTTTTTTTAATATTGCTTCTATTTGAACGATTTCAACGATCTAAAAAAAGCCGGAAAAAGTTATTTTAAACAAAACAGCCCGTTTTGGGTTAATCTGGTTTTTAACCCTAAAACAGCATAAAAAAGGGCGAATTTTTTTTTATTCCCTTTTTATTAATATTGCGTCTATTTGAACGATTTCAACGATTTAAAAAGCTTGAAAAGCTTTATTTTTCAAAAAAGCACGTTTTTTAGTTTTTAACTGCGTTTTAACGCGTGAAACAGCATAAAACACGAATTTTTATTATTGGTTTTTAATATTGTTTCTATTTTTAACGATTTAAAAGATCTAAAATGCTTGAAAATGCTTTTTTAAAAAAAACGTTTTTTAGCTTTTTTTCTGCGTTTGCGTAAAAACAACATAAAACGACGAAATTTTTTTTATTCGTTTTTTAAATTTTTATAGCAATTTAAAGTTAAAACTTTAAAACGAAAAAGGTTTTTTTAA
>NW_027047421.1:0-14983 GCF_025399875.1 Dalotia coriaria
TGCTGTTTTTTTCAAAATAAGCATTTTCAAGCATTTTTTATCGTTGAAATCGTTCAAATAGCGCAAATTAATAAAAACAATAATAAAAAATTCGTCGTTTTTTTTGCTGTTTTTCGCCCCTTAAAAAGCAGATTAAACTCAAAACGTGCTGTTTTGCTAAAATAAAACTTTTCAAGCATTTTTTGATCGTTGAAATCGTTCAAAAAGACGCAATAAAATAAAAAAGAAAAATAAAAAATTTTGTCGTTTTTTTTGCTGTTTTACGCGTTAAAACGCAGAATAAAGCTCAAAACGTGCTGTTTTGCTAAAAAAGCATTTTCAAACATTTTAATCGTTGAAATCGTTCAAATAGACGCAATATTAATAAAAAAAGAATAATAAAAATTTCGTCGTTTTATGCTTTTTACGCGTTAAAACGCAGATTAAACTCAAAAAGTGCTGTTTTCTAAAATAAAAACATTTTCAAACATTTTAGATCGTTGAAATCGTTCAAATAGACGCAATATTTAAAAAAAACGAATAATAAAAAATTTTGTCGTTTTATGCTGTTTTACTCGTAAAAAAGCAGATTAAAGCTCAAAACGTGCTGTTTTGCTAAAATAAACATTTTTTAAGCATTTTAGATCGTTAAATCGTTCAAATAGAACAATATTAATAAAAAAACGAATAATAAAAAATTTTGTCGTTTTTTTTGCTGTTTTGCAAAAAGCAGATTAAAGCCCAAAAAGTGCTGTTTTGCTAAAATAAACATTTTTTAAGCATTTTTTGATCGTTGAATTCGTTTAAATAGGCAATATTTAAAAAAAGAATAATAAAAAAATTTGTCAATGCTTTTTACGCGTTAAAACGCAGATTAAACTCAAAACTGCTGTTTTGCAAAAAAAAGCATTTCAAGCATTTTTGATCCGAAATCGTTCAAATAAACGCAATATTAATAAAAACAATAATAAAAATTTCGTCGTTTTTATGCTGTTTTACGCGTTAAAACGCGAATAAAGCTCAAAACGTGCGGTTTTTCCCAAAAAAAGCATTTTCAAGCATTTTTGATCGTTGAAATCGTTCAAATAAAGCAATATTAATAAAAACGAATAATAAAAAAAATTTGTCGTTTTTTTTGCTGTTTTTTCGCGTTAAAAAAGCAGATTAAACTCAAAACGTGCTGTTTGCTAAAAAAACTTTTCAAGCATTTTAGATCGTTGAAATCGTTTAAATAGAAACAATTTAATAAAAAAAGAATAAAAAAAAATTTGTCATTTTTTAAACTGTTTTTTCGCGTTAAAACGCGATTAAACTCAAAACGTGCTGTTTTTCTAAAATAAGCATTTTCAAGCATTTTGATCGTTGAAATCGTTCAAATAGACGCAATATTAATAAAAAAGAAAAATAAAAAAATTTGTCGTTTTTATGCTGTTTTACGCTTAAAACGCAGATTAAAACTCAAAACGTGCTGTTTTGCTAAAAAAGCATTTTCAAGCATTTTTTAAACGTTGAAATGCAAATAGACGCAATAAAATAAAAACGAATAAAAATTTCGTCGTTTTATGCTGTTTTACGCGTTAAAACGCAGAATAAAACTCAAAACGTGCTGTTTTGCTAAAATAAAGCATTTTCAAAGCATTTTAGATCGTTGAAATCGTTCAAATAGAAGCAATATTAATAAAAACGAATAATAAAAAATTCGTCGTTTTTATGCTGTTTTACGCGTTAAAACGCAGATTAAAACTCAAAACGTGCTGTTTTTGCTAAAATACGCATTTTCAAGCATTTTAGATCGTTGAAATCGTTTAAATAGAAGCAATATTAATAAAAACGAATAATAAAAAATTCGTCATTTTAAGCTGTTTTACGCGTTAAAACGCAGATTAAAGCTCAAAACGTGCTGTTTTGCTACAAAATAAGCATTTTCAAGCATTTTAGATCGTTGAAATCGTTCAAATAGACGCAATATTAATAAAAACGAATAATAAAAAATTCGTTGTTTTTATGCTGTTTTACGCGTTAAAACGCAGATTAAAACTCAAAACGTGCTGTTTTGTAAATAAGCATTTTCAAGCATTTTGAATCGTTGAAATCGTTCAAATAATAGACGCAATATTAATAAAAACAGATAATAAAAATTCATCATTTTTATGCTGTTTACGCGTTAAAACGCAGATTAAAAGCTCAAAACGTGCTGTTTTGCTTTAAAATAAGCATTTTCAAGCATTTTTAGATCGTTGAAATCGTTCAAATGACGCAATAAAAAACGAATAAAAAATTTCGTTTTTACATGCTGTTTTACGCGTTAAAACGCAGAATAAAGCAAAACGTGCTGTTTTGCTAAAATAAGCATTTTCAAGCATTTTAGATCGTTGAAATCGTTCAAATAGACGCAATATTAATAAAACGAATAATAAAATTTCGTCGTTTTTATGCTGTTTTACGCGTTAAAACGCAGATTAAAACTCCAAAACATTGCTGTTTTTGCTAAAATAAAGCATTTTCAAGCATTTTAGATCGTTGAAATCGTTCAAATAGACGCAATATTAATAAAAACGAATAATAAAATTTTGTCGTTTTATGCTGTTTTACGCGTAAAGCAGATTAAAAACTCAAAACGTGCTGTTTTGCTTTAAAATAAGCATTTTCCGGCATTTTAGATCGTTGAAATCGTTCAAATAAAGCAATATTAATAAAACGGAATAATAAAAATTTCGTCGTTTTTATGCTGTTTTACGCGTTAAAACGCAGATTAAAGCTCAAAAACGTGCTGTTTTGCTAAAATGGCATTTTTCAAGCATTTTAGATCGTTGAATTCGTTTTAAATAGAAGCAATATTAATAATAAAAACGAATAATAAAAATTTAATGTTTTATGCTGTTTTACGCGTTAAACGCAGATTAAAAGCTCAAAACGTGCTGTTTTGCTAAAATAAGCATTTACAAGCATTTTAGATCGTTGAAATCGTTTCAAATAGACGCAATATTAATAAAAACAGATAAAAATTTCGTCGTTTTTATGCTGTTTTACGCGTTAAAACGGGGCAAAACTCAAAACGTGCGGTTTTGCCAAAATAGCATTTTCAAGCATTTTAGATCGTTGAAATCGTTCAAATAGAAGCAATATTAATAAAAACGAATAATAAAAATTCGTCGTTTTATGCTTTGTTTTACGCGTTAAAACGCAGATTAAAGCTCAAAACGTGCTGTTTTTGCTTTAAAATAAGCATTTTCAAGCATTTTAGATCGTTGAAATCGTTTAAATAGAAGCAATATTAATAAAAACGAATAATAAAATTACGTCATTTTTTAAGCTGTTTTACGCGTTAAAACGCAGATTAAAAGCTCAAAACGTGCTGTTTTGCTAAAATAAGCATTTTCAAGCATTTTGAATCGTTGAAATCACGTTCAAATAGACGCAATATTAATAAAAACGAATAATAAAAATTCGTCGTTTTTTTATGCTGTTTTACGCGTTAAACGCAGATTAAAGCTCAAAACGTGCTGTTTTGCTAAAATAAGCACATTTTTCAAGCATTTTTAGATCGTTGAAATCGTTCAAATAGACGCAATAAAATAAAAACGAATAATAAAAATTTCGTCGTTTTATGCTGTTTTACGCGTTAAACGCGGGCAAAAGCTCAAAACGTGCTGTTTTGCTAAAATACATTTTCAAGCATTTTAGATCGTTTGAAATCGTTTAAAATAGACGCAATATTAATAAAAACGAATAATAAATTTCGTCGTTTTTTATGCTGTTTTACGCGTTAAAACGCAGATTTAAGCTCAAAACGTGCTGTTTTGCTAAAATAAGCATTTTCAAGCATTTTAGATCGTTGAAATCGTTCAAATAGACGCAATATTAAAAACGAATAATATAAAAATTTTGTCGTTTTTTTTTATGCTGTTTTTACGCGTAAAACGCAGATTAAAGCTCAAAACGTGCTGTTTTGCTTTAAAATAAACATTTTCAAGCATTTTAGATCACGTTGAAATCGTTCAAATAGAAGCAATATTAATAAAACGAATAATAAAATTTCGTCGTTTTTATGCTTTGTTTTACGCGTTAAAACGCAGATTAAAGCTGAAAACGTGCTGTTTTGCTAAAATAAGCATTTTCAGAAGCATTTTAGATCGTTGAAATCGTTCAAATAGAAGCAATATTAATAAAACGGAATAATAAAAATTCGTCGTTTTATGCTGTTTACGCGTTAAACGCGGATTAAAGCTCAAAACGTGCTGTTGAGAAACAAATAAGCATTTTCAAGCATTTTAGATCGTTGAAATCGTTCAAATAGACGCAATAAAATAAAAACGAATAATAAAATTTTGTCGTTTTATGCTGTTTTACATAGCAATAAAACGCAGTTATAGCTCAAAAACATGCTGTTTGCTAAAATAAGCATTTTCAAGCATTTTTAGATGGGTGAAATCGTTAAAATAGAAACTTAATATTAATAAAAACGAATAATAAAAATTTCGTCGTTTTATGTTGTTTACGCGTTAAAACGCTGATTAAAACTCAAAACGTGCTGTTTTGCTAAAATAAGCATTTTCAAGCATTTTAGATCGGTGAAATCGTTTAAATACGGCTTAATATTAATAAAAACGAATAATAAAAAATTCGTCATTTTATGCTGTTTTACGCGTTAAAACGCAGATTAAAACTCAAAACGTGCTGTTTTGCTAAAATAAAGCATTTTCAAGCATTTTAGATCGTTGAAATCGTTTAAAATCGAAGCAATATTAATAAAAACGAATAATAAAAAAATTCGTTTTTTATGCTGTTTTACGCGTTAAAACGCAGATTAAAACTCAAAACGTGCTGTTTTTGCTAAAATAAAAGCATTTTTCAAGCATTTTAGATCGTTGAAATCGTTCAAATAGACGCAATATTAATAAAAACGGAATAATAAAAAATTTTTGTCGTTTTTTATGCCATTTTCGCGTAAACGCCAGATTAAACTCAAAACGTGCTGTTTTGCTAAAATAAGCATTTTCAAGCATTTTAGATCCGTTGAAATCGTTCAAATACAGAAGCAATATTAATAAAAACGAATAATAAAAATTTCGTCGTTTTTATGCTGTTTTACGCGTTAAAACGCAGATTAAAACTGAAAACGTGCTGTTTTGCTAAAATAAGCATTTTCAAGCATTTTAGATCGTTGAAATCGTTTTAAATAAACAATAATAAAAACGAATATAAATTACGTCATTTTTATGCTGTTTTTACGCGTTAAAACGCAGATTAAAACTCAAAACGTGCTGTTTTGCTTTAAAATAAGCATTTTCAAGCATTTTAGATCGGTAAAATCGTTCAAATAGACGCAATATTAATAAAAACGAATAATAAAAATTTCGTCGTTTTTTATGCTGTTTACGCGTTAAAACGCAGAATAAAGCAAAACGTGCTGTTTTGCTTTAAAATAAGCATTTTCAAAAGCATTTTAGATCGTTGAAATCGTTCAGAAATAGAAGCAATATTAATAAAAACGAATAATAAAAATTTTACGTCGTTTTTTTTATGCTGTTTACGCGTTAAAACGCGGATTAAAGCTCAAAACGTGCTGTTTTTGCTTTAAAGTAAGCATTTTCAAGCATTTTTAGATCGTTGAAATCGTTTAAATAGAAGCAATATTAATAAAAACGAATAATTAAAAATTCGTCATTTTTAAAGCTGTTTTACGCGTTAAAACGCAGATTAAAAGCTCAAAACGTGCTGTTTTGCTTTAAAATAAAGCATTTTCCAGGCATTTTTAGATCGTTGAAATCGTTCAAATAGACGCAATATTAATAAAAACGAATAAAAAGATGCGTCGTTTTATGCTGTTTTGCGTTAAAACGCAGATTAAAAGCTTTAAAACGATGCTTTCATTTTAGCAAAATAAGCATTTTCCAAGCATTTTTAGATCGTTGGTCGTTTAATGAAGCGACCGTAATGAACGATAAAAATTTAAGTGTTTTGGGCGTTGGCGTTTTGAACCGGCGACGGCGGTCGGTGAAAGTCAGTTGTGAAGCGTGTGACAGACGGTACGGTGGGCGGCGGCGCGTTGAAACAATTGCGGCGAACATTTTCGGGCGGATAGATGCGTTGCGGACGGTAAAACGTTAAGGTACAAATTGGGCGGCGGCGGCGTTGGGCGCGAATGAACGTGCTGTTTTGCGATAAGCGGATGTTTGAAGAATGGGCGATAACCGTAAAGACGATAGCCAGATGATGGTTTTAGTTGAAACAAACGTTGCTGCGCTGACGACATTTTCGGATCGTTAGAATGCTCGTTTAATAAGATAAAGCGATAATGGACGTGGACGTATGTTTGCGTTTAGAGCGATGAAGCTCGGCAAATTGGATCATTTGGATGCGTTACCATCGGGTGTTAAACAAAGGCGAATAATAAGGTGCCGTAAAGCGCGGTTGAAACGTGTTTTTGTAAATGGCATTTTCGAACGTTTGGTTCGTTTAAAGTGGTTTGGATGAGCCGTTACCGGTAAAATAGAATGAGATTTTCGTCTGGTTTTAGGTTTAGAGGCAGTTAAGAACAAACGGGCATTGGATGGTTGGGGGCAGGCAATGGCCAGATAATGAATAATTCGTCATTTTAAAAAGCTGTTTTACGTGTTAAAACGCAGATTAAAACTCAAAACGTGCTGTTTTGCTAACATAAAGCATTTTTCAAGCATTTTCAGATCGTTGAAATCGTTTAAATAAGTAATATTGACAAAACGAATAATAAAAATTCGTCATTTTTATGCTGTTTGCGAATTAAAACGCAGTTAAACTCAAAACGATGCTGTTTGCTAAAATAAGCGATTTTCAAGCGTTTCGGGTCATTTGAAATCGCGTTCAAATGAGCCGCAATATTAATAAAGACGAATAATAAAAATTTCGTCGTTTTATGCTGTTTTACGCGTTAAAACGCAGATAAAACTCAAAAACGCGCTGTTTTCTAAAATAAGCATTTTCAAGCATTTTAGATCGTTGAAATCGTTCAAATAAACAATATTAATAAAAACGAATAATAAAATTTCGTCGTTTTATGTATTTTTTTTACGGTAAAACGCAAATTAAACTCAAAACGTACTGTTTTGCTTTAAAATAAGCATTTTCAAGCATTTAGATCGTTGGAAATGTTTAAATAGAAGCAGTATTAATAAAACAGACCAGCGGAAATTTCCGTCGTTTTTATGCTGTTTACGCGTTAAAACGCAGATTAAAACTCAAAACGTGCTGTTTTGCTAAAATAAGCATTTCAAGCATTTTAGATGCGTTGGAAATCGATTTCAAATAGACGCAATATTAAATAAAAACGAGGAATAATAAAAATTTCGTCGTTTTTATGCTGTTTACGCGTTAAAACGCAGAATAAAACTCAAAACGTGCTGTTTTTGCTAAAATAAGCATTTTCAACCATTTTTGAATCGTTGAAATCGTTTCAAATAAACAATATTAATAAAAACGAATAATAAAAATTCGTCGTTTTTATGCTGTTTTACGCGCGTTAAAGGCACGCAGATTAAAACTCAAAACGCTGTTTTGCTAAAATAACATTTTAAAGCATTTTAGATCGTTGAAAATCGATTAAATAGAAGCAATATTAATAAAAACGAATAATAAAAAATTCATTAAATTTTAAGCTGTTTTACGCGTTAAACGCAGATTAAAGCTCAAAACGATGCTGTTTTTGCTAAAATAAGCATTTTTCAAAACACATTTTAGTCGTTTGTCGTTTTAAAATAGAAGCAATATTAATAAAAACGAATATCAAAATTCGTGCGGCAAAACGCAGGGTTAAAGCTCAAAACGTGCTGTTTTGCTAAAATATAAAAACATTTTCTTGGCGAAAACGGCGCAGTCGTTGAAATCGTTTAAAATAGAAGCAATATTTAATAAAAAACGAATAATAAAAATTCAAAGTCGTTTTATGCTGTTTGCGCGTTTAAACGCAGATTAAAGCTCGAGCGTGCTATTTTACGCTAAAATAAGCATTTTCAAGCATTTTAGATCGTTGAAATCGTTTAAAATAGAAGCAATATTAATAAAACGAATAATAATAAATTCGTCATTTTTAAAGCTGTTTTGCGCGTTAAACGCAGATTAAAGCTCAAACACGATGTATTTTGCTAAAATAAGCATTTTCTTGGCGTTTTGAATGCGTTGAAATCACGGAACAAGCCAGGCGCAATATTAATAAAAAACGAATAATAAAAATTCGTCGTTTTTTATGCTGTTTACCGCGTTAAAACGCAGTTAAAGCTCAAAACGTGCTGTTTTTGCTAAAGAAGCATTTTCAAGCATTTTAGATCGTTTGAAATCGTTCAAATAGGCCGCGTAAAAGAATAAAACGAATATTAAAGAAATTTCCGTGGTTTTTTGTAGCACCGACTTTACACTAAACGCGGGTCACGAAAACTCAAACGTGCTGTTTGCTAAAATAAAGCATTTTCAAGCATTTTAGATCGTTGAAATCGTTCAAATAGACGCAATATTAATAAAACGAATAATAAAAATTCGTCGTTTTTATGCTGTTTTGCGCGTTAGGCACCGGATTAAAGCTCAAAACGTGCTGTTTTGCTAAAATAGCGCATTTTCAAAAGCATTTTAGATCGTTGAAATCCGTTCAAATAGACGCAATAAAATAAAAACGAATAATAAAATTTCGTCGTTTTATGCTGTTTTCGCGTTAAAACGCAGAATAAAGCTCAAAACGTGCTGTTTTGGTAAAATAAGCACATTTTTCAAGCATTTTAGATAAATTAAAATCGTTCAAATAGACGCAATATTAATAAAAACGAATAATAATAAAATTTTGTCGTTTTTATGCTGTTTTACGCGTAAAACGCAGATTAAAGCTCAAAACTGCTGTTTTGCTAAAATAAACATTTTTCAAAAGCATTTTTAGATCGTTGAAATCGTTCAAATAGAAACAATATTGGCAAAACGAATAATAAAAAATCGTCATTTTATGCTGTTTTACGCGTTAAAACGCCAAGATTAAAGCTCAAAACACGTGCTGTTTTTGCTAAAATAAGCATTTTCAAGCATTTTAGATCGTTGAAGTCGTTTAAATAGAAGCAATATTAATAAAAACGAATAATAAAAAAATCGTCATTTTTATGCTGTTTACGCGTTAAAACGCAGATTAAAAACTCAAAACGCGCTGTTTTGCTAAAATAAGCATTTCAAGCATTTTAGATCGTTGAAATCGTTCAATAGACGCAATATTAATAAAAAGCAGAATAATAAAAATTTCGTCGTTTTTATGCTGTTTTTACGCGTTAAAACGCAGAATATTAAAACTCAAACGTGCTGTTTTGCTAAAATAATAAGCATTTTCAGCATTTTAGATCGTTGAAATCGTTCAAATAGAAGCAATATTAATAAAAACGAATAATAAAAAATTCGTCGTTTTTATGCTGTTTTACGCGTTAAAACGCAGATTAAAAGCTCAAAACGTGCTGTTTTTTAAAATAAGCATTTTCAAGCATTTTTAGATCGTTGAAATCGTTTTAAATAGAAGCAATATTGGCAAAACGAATAATAAAAATTAGGTAAAATTTTTAAGCTGTTTACGCGTTAAAACGCAGATTTAAGCTCAAAACGTGCTGTTTTGCTAAAATAAGCATTTTCAAGCATTTTAGATCGTCAGGAAATCACGTTCCAAATAAGACGCAATAAGTAATAAAAAACGAATAATAAAAAATTCGTCGTTTTTTTATGCTGTTTTACGCGTTAAAACGCAGATTAAAAGCTCAAAACGTGCTGTTTTGCTAAAATAAACCTTTTCAAGCATTTTAGATCGTTGAAATCGTTTAAATAAGAAGCAATATTAATAAAACGAATAATAAAAATTCGTCATTTTAAGCACATGTTTTACGCGTTAAAACGCAGATGAAAGCTCAAAACGTGCGTTTTGCTAAAATAAACATTTTCAACCGGCAGATCAATTTGAAATCCTCGTTCCAAATAGACGCAATATTAATAAAAACGAAGTATTAAAGGCACAGCTTCGTTTTTTATGCTGTTTTACGCGTAAAACGCAGATTAAAACTCAAAACGTGCTGTTTTGCTAAAATAAGCATTTTCAGCATTTTAGATCGTTGAAGTCGTTCAAATAGAAGCAATATTAATAAAAAACGAATAATAAAATTTCGTCGTTTTTTATGCTGTTTTACGCGTTAAAACGCAGATTAAAGCTCAAAACGTGCTGTTTTGCTAAAATAAGCATTTTTAGATCGTTGAAATCGTTTAAATAAAGAAGCAATAATGTGAAAAACGAATAATAAAATTCGTCATTTTATGCTGTTTTACGCGTTAAAACGCAGATTAAAAGCTCAAAACGTGCTGTTTGCTAAAATAAGCATTTTCAAGCATTTTAGATCGTTGGAAATGGAACAAATAGACGCAATATTAATAAAAACGAATAAATATCAAAAATTTCGTCGTTTTTTTTATGCTGTTTTTGCGCGTTAAAACGCAGAATAGAAAGCAAACGTGCTGTTTTGCTAAAATAAGCATTTTCGTTTAGATCGTTAGAATGCGTTCAAATAGAAGCAATATTAATAAAAACGAATAATAAAAATTTGTCGTTTTATGCTGTTTTACGCGTTAAAACAGATTAAAGCTCAAGCGTGCTGTTTTTGCTTTAAAATAAGCATTTTCAGCCATTTTAGATCGTTGAAATCAGTTCAAAATAGACGCAATATTAATAAAAACATATAATAAAAAATTCGTCGTTTTTATGCTGTTTTACGCGTTAAAGCTGCCAGATTAAAAGCATCAAACGTGCTGTTTTGCTAAAATAAAGCATTTTCAAGCGGCATTTAGATCGTTGAAATCGTTCAAATAGACGCAATAAAAATAAAAAACGAATAATAAAAATTTCGTCGTTTTTTATGCTGTTTTACGCGTTAAAACGCAGAATAAAAGCTTAAAACGTGCTGTTTTGATAAAATAAGCATTTTCAAGCATTTTAGATCGTTGGAAATCGTTCAAATAGACGCAATATTAATAAAAACGAATAATAAAAAATTTTTGTCGTTTTTATAACATTTTTACGCGGCCAAAAGCGCAGATTAAAGCTCAAAACGTGCTGTTTTGCTAAAATATAAGCATTTTCCAAGCATTTTAGATCGTTGAAATCGTTCAAATAGAAACGTATTAATAAAAACGAATAATAAAAATTTCGTCGTTTTTATGCTGTTTTACGCGTTAAAACGCAGATTAAAGCTCAAAACGTGCTGCTGCAAATAAGCATTTTCAAGCATTTTAGATCGTTTGAAGTCGTTTTTAAATAGAAGCAATATTAATAAAACGAATAATAAAAATTTAAGTCATTTTTTATGCTGTTTTGCGCGTTAAAACGCAGATTAAAGCTCAAAACGTGCTGTTTTTGCTTCAAAATAAGCATTTCCAAGCATTTTTAGATCGTTGAAAGCGTTCAAATAGACGCAGTAATAAAAACGAATAATAAAAATTTCGTCGTTTTTATGCTGTTTTACGCGTTAAAACGCAGAATAAAAGCTCAAAAACATTAACTGTTTGCTAAAATAAGCATTTTCAAGCATTTTAGATCGTTGGGAAATCCCGTTTTAAATAGAAGCAATATTAATAAAAACGAATAATAAAAATTCGTCATTTTAAGCTGTTTTACGCGTTAAAACGCAGATTAAAGCTCAAAACGTGCTGTTTTGCTAAAATAAGCATTTTCAACATTTTAGATCGTTGAAATCGTTCAAATAGACGCAATATTAATAAAACGAATAATAAAATTTCGTCGTTTTTATGCTGTTTTACGCGTTAAAACGCAGAATAAAGCTCAAAACGTGCTGTTTTGCTAAATAAGCATTTTCAACCATTTTAGATCGTTGAAATCGTTCAAATAGAAGCAATATTAATAAAAACGAATAATAAAAATTCGTCGTTTTATGCTGTTTACGCGTTAAACGCAGATTAAAGCTCAAAACGTGCTGTTTTGCTAAATAAGCATTTTCAATGCGTTTTAGATCGTTGAAACGTTTTAAATAGAAGCTAAATAAAAATAAAAAACGAATAATAAAAATTTCTGTCGTTTTATGTGTTTTACGCGTTAAAACGCAGAATAAAAGCTCAAAACGTGCTGTTTGCTAAAATAAGCATTTTCAAGCATTTTAGATCGTTGAAATCGTTCAAATAGACGCAATATTAATAAAAACGAATAATAAAGATTTTGTCGTTTTATGCTGTTTTACGCGTAAAACGCAGATTAAAGCTCAAAACGTGCTGTTTTGCTAAAATAAGCATTTTCAAGCATTAGATCGTTGAAATCGTTCAAATAGAAGCAATATTAATAAAAACGAATAATAAAATTTCTGTCGTTTTATGCTGTTTTACGCGTTAAACGCAGATTAAAGCTCAAACGTGCTGTTTTGCTGAAAATAAGCATTTTAGATCGTTGAAATCGTTTAAATAGAAGCAATATTAATAAAAACGAATAATAAAAATTGTCATTTTTATGCTTGTTTACGCGTTAAAACGCAGATTAAAGCTCAAAACGTGCTGTTTTGCTAAAATAAGCATTTTCAAGCATTTTTAGATCGTTGAAATCGTTCAAAGACGCAATATTAATAAAAACGAATAATAAAAATTTCTGTCGTTTTTATGCTGTTTTACGCGTTAAACGCAGAATAAAAGCTCAAAACGTGCTGTTTTGCTAAAATAAGCATTTTCAAGCATTTTAGATCGTTGAAATCGTTCAAATAGAAGCAATATTAATAAAACGAATAATAAAATTTCGTCGTTTTATAGCTGTTTTACGCGTTAAAACGCAGATTAAAGCTCAAACGTGCTGTTTTTGCTAAAATAAGCATTTTCAGCATTTTAGATCGTTGAAATCGTTTAAATAGAAGCAATATTAATAAAAACGAATAATAAAAAATTCTCATTTTATGTGTTTTACGCGTTAAAACGCAGATTAAATCTCAAAACGTGCTGTTTTGCTAAAATAAGCATTTTCAAGCATTTTAGATCGTTGAAATCGTTCAAATAGACGCAATATTAATAAAAACGAATAATAAAATTTCGTCGTTTTTATGCTGTTTTACGCGTTAAAACGCAGAATAAAGCCTCAAAACGTGCTGTTTTGCTTAAAATAGCATTTTCAACCATTTTAGATCGTTGAAATCGTTCAAATAGAAGCAATATTAATAAAAACGAATAATAAAAAATTCGTCGTTTTATGCTGTTTTACGCGTTAAAACGCAGATTAAAGCTCAAAACGTGCTGTTTTGCTAAAATTAGCATTTTCAAGCATTTTAGATCGTTGAAATCGTTTAAATAGAAGCAATATTAATAAAAACGAATATTAAAAATTCGTCATTTTAAGCTGTTTACGCGTTAAACGCAGATTAAAGCTCAAAACGTGCTGTTTCAAAATAAGCATTTTCAAGCATTTTAGATCGTTGAAATCGTCAAATAGACGCAATATTAATAAAAACGAATAATAAAATTCGTCGTTTTATGCTGTTTACGCGTTAAAACGCAGATTAAAAGCTCAAAACGTGCTGTTTTGCTAAAATAAGCATTTTCAAGCATTTTAGATCGTTGAAATCGTTCAAATAGACGCAATAAAAATAAAAACGAATAATAAAAATTCGTCACTTTTATGCTTTTTATTAAACAGATTAAAGCTCAAACGTGCTGTTTTCAAAAAGCATTTTCAAGATTTTAATCGTGAAATCGTTCAAATAGACGCAATATTAATAAAACGAATAATAAAAATTTCAATTTTTTTGCTGTTTACGCGTTAAACGCAGTTTAAAGCTCAAAACGTTTTTAAAATAAGCATTTTCAAACATTTTAGATCGTTGAAATCGTTCAAATAGAGCAATATTAATAAAAACGAATAATAAAAATTCTCATTTTGCTGTTTTACGCGTAAAACGCAGATTAAAGCTCAAACGTGCTGTTTGTAAAATAAGCATTTTAATTTTAGATCTGAAATCGTTCAATAGCTATTTATAAAAAGAATAATAAAATTCGCTTTTATGTTTTTCGCGTTAAAACGCAATTAAGTAAACGTGTTTTGTTAAAATACATTTTCAACATTTTAGATCGTTGAAATCGTTTAAATAGAACATTTTAATAAAAACGAATAATAAAAATTCGTCGTTTTTAACTGTTTTATTAAACGCAGATTAAACTTAAACGTGCTGTTTTAAAATAAGCATTTTCAAGCATTTTAGATCGTTTACCCTTAAATAGCAAATTAAAAACGAATAATAAAAATTCGTCTTTTTAATGTTTTACGCGTTAAACGCAGATTAAAGCTCAAAACGTGCTGTTTTTAATAAAAGCATTTTAAATTTAGATCGTTAAACGTTCAAATACGCATTAAAAAAAAAAAAAACGTCTGTTTTGTATGCTGTTTTACCGTTAAAACGATGATTAAATCTAAAAGAGCTTTTGATAAAATAAGATTTTCAACATTTAGTCGTTGAAATCGTTCAAATAGACGCAATATTAATAAAACGAATAATAAAAATTTGTCGTTTTATGTGTTTTACGAAAAAGACTTAAAGCTTAAAACGCGCTGTTTTGCTAAAATAACATTTCAAGCATTTTAGATCGTTGAAATTTCATTTAAAGTAAAAGAATAAACAAAAATCTTCTTTTATGTGTTTTCGCGTTAAAACGCAGATTAAAAGCTCAAAACGTGCTGTTTTGCTAAAAAATAAGCATTTTCAAGCATTTTAGATGTTTACCCAATAGAAGCAATATTAATAACAAAATCAATTTCAAAATAGCATTTTAAGCATTTTAGCTTGAACGTTTAAATAAAGCATTATGTATAAAATGCATTTTAGCTTTTACGTTAAGCGTTTAAAGCCCAAAAATGTAAAATAACATTTTGCATTTTATCGTTAAGCGTTAAAACGCAATTAAAACAAAATAATTTCTCAATTAAGCTTTTACGCGTTAAAAAGATAAAGCTTAAAACGTCTTTCAAAATAAGAATTTAAATTTTTTA
>NW_027047422.1:0-14983 GCF_025399875.1 Dalotia coriaria
CAGCATAAAATGACGAATTTTTATTTCGTTTTATTTAAAATTCTTCTTTTAAACAATTTCAACGATCTAAAACGCGAAAAAGCTTATTTCAAAACAGCACGTTTTATTTTTAAACTGCGTTTTAACGCGTAAAAAAGCATAAAAAAGACGAAAATTTTATTTTCGTTTTTATTAATATTGTTTATTTGAACGATTTCAACGTCTAAAAAAGCTTGAAAATGCTTTTTTAGCAAAACAGCCCTTTTTAGCTTTATTCCGTTTTTAAAGCGTAAAACACATAAAACGACGAATTTTTTTTTTTCGTTTTTTATTTATTGTTTATTTGAACGATTTCAGCGATCTAAAAAGCTTGAAAAAGCTTATTTTAGCAAAACAGCACGTTTTGAGCTTTATTCAGCGTTTTAACGCGTAAAACAGCATAAAACGACGAAATTTTTATTATTCGTTTTTTTTTTTAATTATTGCGTCTATTTGAACGATTTCAACGATCTAAAATGCTTAAAAATGCTTATTTTAGCAAAACAGCACGTTTTGAGCTTTAATCTGCGTTTTAATGCGTAAAACAGCATAAAACGACGAATTTTTATTATTCGTTTTTATTAATATTGCTTCTATTTGAACGATTTCAACGATCTAAAATGCTTGAAAATGATTATTTTCGCAAAACAGCACGTTTTGAGCTTTTAATCTGCGTTTTAACGCGTAAAGCAGCATAAAACGACGAAATTTTTATTATTCGTTTTTATTAATATTTCGTCTATTTGAACGATTTCAACGATTTAAAATGCTTGAAAATGCTTATTTTAGCAAAACAGCACGTTTTGAGCTTTAATCTGCGTTTTAACGCGTAAAACAGCATATAAAAACGACAAAATTTTTATTATTCGTTTTTATTTTATTGCGTCTATTTGAACGATTTCAACGATCTAAAATGCTTGAAAATGCTTATTTTAGCAAAACAGCACGTTTTGAGCGTTAATCTGCGTTTTAACGCGTAAAACAGCATAAAACGACGAATTTTTATTATTCGTTTTTATTAATATTGTTCTATTTGAACGATTTCAACGATCTAAAATGCTTGAAAAGAGCTTATTTTAGCAAAACAGCACGTTTTGAGCTTTATTCTGCGTTTTAACGCGTAAAACAGCATAAAAACGACGAAATTTTATTATTCGTTTTTATTAATATTGCGTCTATTTGAACGATTTCAACGATCTAAAATGCTTGAAAATGCTTATTTTAGCAAAACAGCACGTTTTGAGCTTTAATCTGCGTTTTAACGCGTAAAACAGCATAAAAATGACGAATTTTTATTATTCGTTTTTATTAATATTGCTTCTATTTAAACGATTTCAACGATCTAAAATGCTTGAAAATGCTTATTTTAGCAAAACAGCACGTTTGAGCTTTAATCTGCGTTTTAACGCGTAAAACAGCATAAAAACGACAGAAATTTTATTATTCGTTTTTTATTAATATTGCGTCTATTTGAACGATTTCAACGATCCCAAAATGCTTTAAAATGCTTATTTTAGCAAAACAGCACGTTTTGTGCTTTAATCAGCGTTTTAACGCGTAAAACAGCATAAAAACGACGAAATTTTTATTATTCGTTTTTATTAATTTGCGTCTATTTAAACGATTTCAACGATCTAAAAATGCTTGAAAATGCTTATTTTAGCAAAACAGCACGATTTGAGCTTTTAATCTGCGTTTTAACGCGTAAAACAGCATAAAACGACGAAATTTTTATTATTCGTTTTATTAATATTGCGTCTATTTGAACGATTTCAACGATCTAAAATGCTTGAAAATGCTTATTTTAGCAAAACAGCACGTTTTGAGCTTTAACCTGCATTTTAACGCGTAAAACAGCATAAAACGACGAAAATTTTTTTTATTCGTTTTTTTAATATTCGTCTATTTGAACGATTTTAACGATCAAAAATTTGAAAATCTATTTAGCAAAACAGCCTTTGAGTTTTAATCAGCGTTTAACGCGAAAACAGCATAAAACGACGAAATTTTATTATATTCGTTTTATTAATATTGCGTCTATTTGAAATGATTTCAACGATCTAAAATGTTGAAAATGCTTATTTTAGCAAAACAGCACATTTTGAGTTTAATCTGCGTTTTTTTGCGTAAAACGTATAAAAACGACAATTTTTATTATTCGTTTTTATTAATATTGCTTCTATTTAACAAATTCAACGATCTTGGCTTTTAAAATGCTTTTTGCAAAAAACAGACGTTTTGAGCTTTAACTGCATTTTTAACGCGTAAAACAGCATAAAAACGACGAATTTTTATTATTCGTTTTTTATTAATATGCTTCTATTTGAACGATTTCAACGTCTAAAATGCTTGAAAATCTTATTTTAGCAAAACAGCACGTTTTGAGTTTAATCTGCGTTTTAACGCGTAAAACAGCATAAAACGACGAAATTTTTATTATTCGTTTTTATTAATATTGCGTTATTTGAACGATTTCAACGATCTAAAAGCGAAAATTTTATTTTACAAAACAGCCCTTTTGGTTTAATCGGTTTAAGCGAAAACACATAAAAAAGACGAATTTTATTATTTGTTTTTATTTAAAATTTCCATTTGAACGATTTCAACGATCAAATGCTTGAAAATGCTTATTTTGGCCCACAGCACGTTTGAGCTTTAACTGCGTTTTAACGCGTAACACAGCATAAAACGACGAATTTTTATTATTCGATTTTATTAATATTGCGTCTATTTGAAGATTTCACGATCTAAAATTGCTTGAAAATGCTTATTTTAGCAAAACAGCACGTTTTGAGTTTAATCTGCGTTTAACGCGTAAACAGCAAAACGCGAAATTTTTATTATTCGTTTTTTATTAATATTCGTCTATTTGAACGATTCAACGATCAAAATGCTGGAAAATGCTTTTTTTTAAAGCAAAACCCCGTTTTGAGCTTAATCGCGTTTTAACGCGTAAAACAGCATAAAACGACGAAATTTTTTTCGTTTTTTTAAATGCGTCTGTTGAACGATTTCAACGATCTAAAATGCTTGAAATGCTTATTTTAGCAAAACAGCACGTTTTGAGCTTTTAATCTGCGTTTTAATGCCGTAAAGGGATAAAACGCGAATTTTTATTATTCGTTTTATTAATTGCTTCTATTTTAAAAGATTTCAACGATCTAAAATGCGAAAATGAATTATTTTAGCAAAACAGCCCTTTTGAGCTCAATCTGCGTTTTAACGCGTAAAGCGCATAAAATCGACGAAATTTTAATCGTTTTTTTTAATATTGCGTCTATTTTAACATTTCAACGATTTAAAATGCTTGAAAATGCTTATTTTACAAAACAGCACGTTTTGAGCTTTAATCTGCGTTTTAACGCGTGAAACAGCATAAAACGACGAAATTTTTTTTATTCGTTTTTTATTTTTATTGCGTCTATTTGAACGTTTCAACGATCTAAAATGCTTGAAAATGCTTATTTTAGCAAAACAGCACGTTTTGAGCGTTAATCTGCGTTATAACGCGTAAAACAGCATAAAAACGACGAATTTTTATTATTCGTTTTATTAATATTGCGCCTATATTTGAACGATTTCTAAATCGATCTAAAATGCTTGAAAATGTTTATATTTTAGCAAAACAGCACGTTTTGAGCTTTAATCTGCGTTTTAATGCAAAACGCAAAAAAAGAAAAATTTTTTTTTTTTTTTTAAAAGGTTTTTAAATTTCCAAATTAAAAAAAATTTTTTTAAAAAAACCCTTTTTGAGTTTAATCTGCGTTTAAAAAAAAACAAAAAACGACGAAAATTTTTTTTATTTGTTTTATTAATATTCTTTTATTTGAACGATTTCAACGATCTAAAATGCTTGAAAAAGCTTATTTTAGCAAAACAGCACGTTTTGAAGCTTTAATCTGCGTTTTGCGCGCAAAACAGCATAAAACGACGAATTTTTATTATTTGTTTTTTATTATATGTTGCTTCTATTTGAACGATTTCAACGATCTAAAATGCTTGAAAATGCTTTATTTTTAGCAAAACAGCGCATTTTGAGCTTTAATCTGCGTTTTAACGCGTAAAACAGCATAAAACGACGAATTTTTTATTATTCGTTTTTATTAATATTGAGTCTGTTGAACGATTTTCAACGATCACAAAATGCTTGAAAATCATTGCCAACACAAATTATGCGTAGCGAAAAATACTTATTTTAGCAAAACAACACGTTTTGAGCTTGTCTGCGTTTTAGCGCGTAAACAGCATAAAAACGACGAATTTTTTGATTTATTCGTTTTTTATTAATATTTGCTTCTATTTGAACGATTTCAACGTCTAAAATGCTTGAAAATGCTTATTTTAGCAAAACAGCGTTTTGAGCTTTTATTCTGCGTTTTAACGCGTAAAACAGCATAAAACGCGGCAGAAATTTTTGGTATTCGTTTTTATTAATATTTGCGTCTATTTGAGAGCGATTTCCAGCGATAAATGCTTGAAAATGCTTATTTTAGCAAAACAGCACGTTTTTGAGCTTTAATCTGCGTTTAACGCGTTAAACAGCATAAAAATGACGAATTTTTTATTATTTGGTTTTACTATTAATATTTGCTTCTATTTAAAACGATTTCAACGATCTAAAATGCTTGAAAATGCCGTATAGCAAAACAGCACGTTTTTGAGCTTTTAATCTGCGTTTTGCTTGCCCGTAAAACAGCATAAAACGACGAAAATTTTTTGTTATTCGTTTTTTATTAATATTGCGTCTGTTGAACGATTTCAACGTCTAAAATGCTTGAAATGTATTTTTAGCAAAACAGCACGTTTGAGCTTTTAATCTGCGTTTTAACGCGTAAAACAGCATAAAAACGACAGAGAATTTTTATTCGTTTTTTTATTTTTATTGCGTCTATTTGCTTGAACGATTTCCAGCGATCTAAATTGCTTGAAAATGCTTATTTTAGCAAAACGGCACGTTTTGTGAGCGTTAATCTGCGTTTTTAACGCGGAAAACAGCATAAAACGACGAATTTTTATTATTCGTTTTTATTAATATTGCTTCTATTTGAATTGATTTCAACGATCTATAAAAGTACTTGAAAATGCTTATTTTATAAAACAGCACGTTTGAAGGCTTTATTCTGCGTTTTAACGCGTAAAACAACTTATAAAAACGTGACAATTTTTTATTATTCGTTTTTATTAATATTTATTTCTATTTGAACGATTTCCAGCGATCTAAAATGCTTGAAAATGCTTATTTTAGCAAAACAGCGCGTTTTGAGCTTTAATCTGCGTTTTAACGCGTAAAACAACATAAAACGACGAATTTTTTATTATTCGTTTTTATTAATGTACTTCTATTTGAACGATTTCAACGATCTAAAATGCTTGAAAATGCTTATTTTAGCAAAACAGCACGTTTGAGCTTTATTCTGCGTTTAACGCGTAAAACAGCATAAAACGACAGGGGTACAGTATTCGTTTTATTAATGTGCGTCTATTTGAAAGACGATTTCAACGATCCTAAAATGCTTGAAAATGCTTATTTTAGCAAAACAACACGTTTTGAACTTTAATCATAACACGTTTTTAACGCGTAAAACATAAAAAACGACAGAAATTTTTATTATTCGTTTTATTTTTATTGCGTCTATTTGAACGATTTCAACGATCTAAAATGCTTGAAATGCTTATTTTAGCAAAACAGCTCGTTTTGAGCTTTAATCACCGCCTTTAACGCGTAAAACAGCATAAAAACGACAATTTTTATTATTCGTTTTATATTAATATTGCTTCTATTTGAACGATTTCAACGATCTAAAATGCTTGAAAATGCTTATTTTAGCAAAAGAACAGCACGTTTGAGCATTCACCCGCGTTTAACGCGTAAAACAACGCATAAAGCGACGAAATTTTTATTATTCGTTTTTTATTAATATTGCGTCTATTTTGAAGACGATTTCCAGCGATCTAAAAATGCTTGAAAGAAAATGCTTATTTTAGCAAAACAGCGTTTGAGCTTTTAATCTCTGCGTTTTAACGCGTAAAACAGCATAAAAGGCTGGCGAATTTTTATTATTCTTTTTTATTAATATTGCTTCTATTTGAACGATTTCAACGATCCTAAATGCTTGAAAATGTTTATTTTAGCAAAACAGCACGTTTTGAGCTTTAATCCTGCGTTTTAACGCGTAAAACCAACATAAAAACGTGAAAATTTTTATTATTCGTTTTTATTAATATTGCGTCTATTTGAACGGAACAACGATCCTAAAAATGCTTTAAAATGCTTATTTTAGCAAAACAGCACGTTTTGAGGCTTTAATCAGCGTTTAACGCGTAAAAACAACATAAAAACGACGAAATTTTATTATTCGTTTTGTGGTACGCACGTCTATTTAAACGATTTCAACGATCAAAATGCTTGAAAATGCTTATTTTAGCAAAACAGCACGATTTGAGCTTTAATCTGCGTTTAACGCGTAAAACAGCATAAAACGACGAATTTTTATTATTCGTTTTTTATTAATATTGCGTCTATTTGAACGATTTCAACGATCTAAAATGCTTGAAAATGCTTATTTTAGCAAAACAACACGTTTTGAGCTTTAATCTGCGTTTTAACGCGTAAAACAACATAAAACGACGAATTTGCGTTATTCGTTTTTTTTATTAATATTGCTTCTATTTGAACGATTTCCAACGATCTAAAATGCTTGAAAATGCTTATTTTAGCAAAACAGCACGTTTTGAGCTTTATTCTGCGTTTTAACGCGTAAGAACAGCATAAAACGACAGAATTTTTAATTATTCGTTTTTATTAATGTATCTGTTGAAAAGGCGATTTCAACGATCTAAAATGCTTGAAAATGCTTATTTTAGCAAAACAGCACGTTTTGAGCTTTTAATCTGCGTTTTTAACGCGTAAAACAACATAAAATGACGAATTTACTTTTATTATTGTTTTATTAATATTGCTTCTATTTAAACGATTTCAACGATCTAAAATGCTTGAAAATGCTTATTATATAAAACAGCGTTTGAGCTTTAATCTGCGTTTTAACGCATTAAAACAACATAAAACGACGAAATTTTATTATTCGTTTTTTATTAATATTGCGTCTATTTGAACTGATTTCAACGATCTAAAATGGCAGAAAATGCTTATTTTAGCAAAACAGCACGTTTTGAGCTTTAATCTGCGTTTTAACGTAAAACAAAACGACAGGAAATTTTATTATTCGTTTTTATTTTTTATTGCGTCTATTTGAACGATTTCAACGATCTAAAATGCTTGAAAATGCTTATTTTAGCAAAACAGCACGTTTTGAGCGTTAATCTGCGTTTTAACGCGGAAAACAGCATAAAAACGACGAATTTTTGTTATTCGTTTTTTATTAATATTGCTTCTATTTGAACGATTTCAACGTTCAGTAGCGAAAATAACATTTTAGCAAAACAGCGTTTTGAGCTTTTATTCTGCGTTTTAACGCGTAAAACAGCATAAAAACGACGAATTTTTATTATTCGTTTTTATTAATATTGCTTCTATTTGAACGATTTCAACGATCTAAAATGGCGAAAGTAAACATTTTTGGCGAAACAGCGCGTTTTGAAGGCTTTTAATCTGCGTTTAACGCGTAAAACGCTTATAAAAACGACGAATTTTTTTGTTATTCGTTTTTATTATATTGCTTCTATTTGAACAGTTCAACGATCTAAAATGCTTGAAATTTGAAAACAGCACGTTTTTGAGGCTTTTATTCTGCGTTTGCGTAAGGCGGCAAAACGACGAAATTTTTTATTGCGTTTTTATTAATGGTAACTTCCTATTTGAACGTTTAACGATGCATTGCTTGAAAATGCTTATTTTAGCAAAACCCAGCACACGTTTTGAGCTTTATTCTGCGTTTTAACGCGTAAAACAGCATAAAACGACGAATTTTGATTATTCGTTTTTATTTAATGTGCTGAACGATTTCAGCGATCACAAAATGCTTTGAAAATGCTTATTTTTAGCAAAACAGCGCGTTTGCAGGCGTTAATCTGCGTTTAACGCGTAAAACAGCATATAAAACGACGAATTTTTATTATTCGTTTTTTATTAATATTGCTTCTATTTGAACGATTTCAGCGATCTAAAATGTGAAAGAGGCTTATTTTATAAAACGGCGCGTGCAGGCTTTATTCTGTGTTTTGAAACAGCATAAAACGACGAAATTTTTTATTATTCGTTTTATTAATATTGCGTCTGTTGAACGATTTCAACGATCTAAAATGCTTGAAAATGCTTATTTTAGCAAACGGCACACGTTTTGAGCTTTTAATCTGCGTTTTAACGCGTAAAACAGCATAAAACGACGAAATTTTTTTGTTATTCGTTTTTTATTTTTATTGCGCGTCTGTTGAACGATTTTCAGCGATCTAAAATGGCGAAAATGCTTATTTTAGCAAAACGAAGCTCGTTTGAGCTTTAATCTGCCCAGCACAACGCGTAAAACAGCGCCAAAACGGCAGATTTTTATTATTCGTTTTATATTAATATTTGCTTCTATTTGAACGATTTCAACGATACAAATGCTTGAAAATACTTATTTTAGCAAAACAGCACGTTTTGAGCTTTATTCTGCGTTTTAACGCGTAAAACACCAACATAAAAGCGACGAAATTTTTATTATTCGTTTTTTTATTAATATTGCGTCTATTTGAACGATTTCAACGATCTAAAATGCTTGAAAATGCTATTTTTAGCAAAACAGCACGTTTGAGCTTTAATCTGCGTTTTTTAACGCGTAAAACAACATAAAAACGACGAATTTTTTATTATTCGTTTTTATTAATATTTGGCTATTTGAACGATTTCAACGATCTAAAATGCTTGAAAATGCTTATTTAGCAAAACAGCGCATTTTGAGCTTTTAATCTGCGTTTTAACGCGTAAAACAATATAAAAACGACGAAATTTTATTATTCGTTTTTTTATTAATATTGCGTCTATTTGAACGATTTCAGCGATCTAAAATGCTTTAAAATGCTTATTTTAGCAAAACAGCACGTTTTGAGCTTTTAATCTGCGTTTTAACGCGTAAAACAGCATAAAACGACGAATTTTTATTATTCGTTTTTTATTAATATTGCGTCTATTTGAACGATTTCAACGATCTAAAATGCTTGAAAATGCTTATTTTCAAAAACCCTTTTGCTTTTAACGTTTAACGCGTAAAAAACATAAAAACGCGAATTTTTATTATTCGTTTTATTAATATTAGCTTATTTGAACGATTTAACGATCTAAAATGCTTGAAAATGCTTATTTTGAAAACAGCCGTTTTGAAGCTTTAACGCTAAAACGTAAAACATTAAACGTTTTTATTATTTTTTTATTGAATATTCACGTCTATTTGAAGATGCTTTTACAAAAGCAAATGCTTATTTTAGCAAAACCACCCTTTTAGCAAACGCTTTTAACGCGTAAAAGATAAACGTAATTTTTATTATTCGTTTATGATCTCTATTTGAACGTTCACGATCTAAAAATGCTTGAAAATGCTTATTTTAAAAAAGCACGTTTGAGCTTAATCTGCGATTTTAGCGTAAAACACATAAAACGACGGGAATTTTATTATTCGTTTTTATTAATATGCGTCTATTTGAGCGATTTCAACGATCTAAAATGCTTGAAAATCTTATTTTAGCAAAACAGCACGTTTTGACTAACAAGTTTTACGCGTAAAAATGCATAAATTTTTCTTATTTTTTGCTTAAATGCGTCTATTTGAACGATTCAACGATTAAAGCTTAAATGCGTTTTAGCAAAACAGCACGTTTTGAAGCGAATAGCGTTTTTTAACGCGAAACACATAAAACGACGAATTTTTTATCGTTTTATAAATTGCTCTATTTGAACGATTCAACGATTAAAATGCTTGAAAATGCGTTTTAACGAAAACACGTTTGACGATTTTATTCTGCGTTTTAACGCGTAAACAGCATAAAACGACGTCATTATTCTATTTTGAATTCTTTTTAAACTTCAGATCTAAATGCTTGAAATGCTTTTTAGCAAAACAGCACGTTTGAGCATAACGTTTTTTAATAGCTAAAGGAATTTTTATTATTCTTTTTTATTTATTTGCTCTATTTGAACGTTTCAGCGTTAAATGCTGAAAATGCTTATTTTAGCAAAACAGCACGTTTTTTTTATTCTGCGTTTTAACGCGTAAAGCAGCATAAAATGACGAATTTTATTATTCGTTTTTATTAATATTGCTTCTATTTTTAAACGATTTAACGATCTAAAATGCTTGAAAATGCTTATTTTAGAAAACAGCACGTTTTGAGCTTTAATCTGCGCGTTTTAACGCGTAAAACAGCATAAAAACGACGAAATTTTTATTATTCGTTTTTATTAATATTGCCGGCCTGGAACGATTTCAACGATCTAAAATGCTTGAGAATGCTTATATTTTAGCAAAACAGCACGTTTTGTTTTAATCTGCGTTTTAACACATAAAACAGCATAAAACGACGAAATTTTTATTATTCGTTTTTATTTTATTGCGTCTATTTGAACGGATTTCAACGATCTAAAATGCTTGAAAATGCTTATTTGAAAGCAAAAAACAGCACGTTTTGAGCTTTTAACGGTGCCTTTAACGTAAAACAGCATATAAAAAACGACGAATTTTTTATTATTCGTTTTTATTAATATTGCTTCTATTTGAACGATTTCAACGATCTAAAATGCTTGAAAATGCTTATTTTAGTTAAAACAGCACGTTTTGAGCTTTATTCTGCGCTCTAACGCGTAAAACAGCATAAAAACGACGAAATTTTTATTATTCGTTTTATTAATATTGCTTCTATTTGAACGATTTCAACGATCTAAAATGCTTGAAAATGCTTTATTTTAGCAAAACAGCACGTTTAAGCTTTAATCTGCGTTTTAACGCGTAAACAGCATAAAAAAACGACGAATTTTTATTCGTTTTTATTAATATTGCGTCTATTTGAACGATTTCCAACGATCTAAAATGCTTGAAAATTTATTTAAAGCAAAAACAACACGTTTTGAGCTTTAATCTGCGTTTTAACGCGTAAAACAGCATAAAACGACGTGAATTTTTAATATTCGTTTTTATTAATATTGCTTCTATTTGTAAACGATCTCAACGATCTAAAATGCTTGAAAATGCTTATTTTGTTAAACAGCACGTTTTGAGCTTTATTCTGCGTTTTAACGCGCGTAAAACAGCATAAAAACGACGAAATTTTTATTATTCGTTTTTTATTAATATTGCGTCTATTTGAGCGATTTCAACGATCTAAAATGCTTTGAAAATGCTTATTTTAGCAAAACAGCACGTTTTGACCTTTTAATCTGCGTTTTAACGCGTAAAACAGCATAAAAACGACGAAATTTTTATTATTCGTTTTTTATTTTTATTGCGTCTATTTGAACGATTTCAACGATCTAAAATGCTTGAAAATGCTTATTTTAGCAAACAGCATCGTTTGAGCGTTAATCTGCGTTTTAATGCGGAAACAGTACATAAAACGACGTAAATTTTTTATTACCCGTTTTATTAATATTTCTATTTGGAACGATTCCAACGATCTAAAATGCTTGAAAATGCTTATTTTAGCAAAACAGCAACGTTTTGAGCTTTTATTCTGCGTTTTTAACGCGTAAAACAGCATAAAAAACGACGAATTTTTTGCCATTCGTTTTTATTAATATTGCTTCTATTTGAACGATTTCAAAGATCTGCACACGGAAAGCTTATTTTAGCAAAACAGCACGTTTTGAGCTTTAATCTGCGTTTTAACGCGTAAAACAGCATAAAACGACGAATTTTTATTATCTGCTTTTTATTAATATTGCTTCTATTTGAACGATTTAACGATCTAAAATGCATGGTAAATGCTTATTTGTTAAAACAGCACGTTTTGAGCTTTATTCTGCGTTTTAACGCGTAAAACAGCATAAAACGACAAATTTTTATTATTCGTTTTTATTAATATTGCTTCTATTTGAACGATTTCAACGATCTAAAAAATGCTTCTGAAAATGCTTATTTTAGCAAAAACAGCACGTTTTTGAGTTTTATTCTGCGTTTTAACGCGTAAAACAGCATAAAACGACGAAATTTTTTATTATTCGTTTTTTATTAATATTGCTTCTATTTGAACGATTTCAACGATCTAAAATGCTTGAAAATGCTTATTTTAGCAAAAACAGCAATGTTTTGAGCTTTATTCTGCGTTTTAACGCGTAAAACAGCATAAAACGACGAATTTTTATTATTCGTTTTATTAATATTGCTTCTATTTGAATGATTTCAACGATCTAAAATGCTTGAAAATGCTTATTTTGTGAAAACAGCACGTTTTGAGTTTTTAATCTGCGTTTTAACGCAAAACAGCATAAAACGACGAATTTTTATTATAAGTTTTTTATTAATATTGCGTCTACTGGAACAGGATTTCAACGATCTAAAATGCTTGAAAATGCTTATTTTAGCAAAACAACACGTTTTGAGCTTTAATCTGCGTTTTAACGCGTAAACAGCATAAAAACACGAATTTTTGATTGATTATTCGTTTTTATTAATATTGCTTCTATTTGAACGATTTCAACGATCTAAAATGCTTGAAAATGCTTATTTTAGCAAAATGTTAATGTTTTTGAGCTTTTATTCTGCGTTTTAACGCGTAAAATACAAAAACGACGAAATTTTTATTATTCGTTTTAATAATATTATGTCTATTTGAGCGGGATTTCAACGATCTAAAATGCTTGAAAATGCTATTTTAGCAAAACAGCACGTTTTGAGCTTTAATCTGCGTTTTAACGCGTAAAACAGCATAAAAATGACGAATTTTTATTATTCGTTTTTTTTAATATTGCTTCTATTTAAAAAGATTTCCCAAAGATCTAAAATGCCGAAAAAAGGTTTTTTTTGCCCAAAAAAAACCGTTTTGAGCTTTTTAAACTGCGTTTTAACGGAAAAAAAGCAAAAAAAACGACGGGGAAAATTTTTATTATTCGTTTTATTAAATTTTTTATTTGAACGATTTCAACGATCTAAAAAAGCTTGAAAAAGTTATTTTTTTGCAAAACAGCACGTTTTGAGCTTTTTAAACTGCCCCTTTTTAAAGGGGAAAACGATAAAAACGACAAAATTTTTATTTCGTTTTTTTAATATTGCGTCTATTTGAACGATTTCAACGATCAAAATGCTTGAAAATGCTTATTTAGCAAAAAAAGCACGTTTTTGGGGCTTTATTCGCGTTTTAACCCTAAAAAAGCATAAAAAAGACGAAATTTTTTTTTATTCGTTTTTTTTTTTTGCGTCTATTTGAACGATTTCAACGATCTAAAATGGGGAAAATGCTTATTTTTCAGCAAAACAGCACGTTTTTAGTTTTAATCTGCGTTTTAACGCGTAAAACAGCATAAAACGTCGGTTCTTTTTTTTTTTTCGTTTTTATTAATATTGCTTCTATTTGAACGATTTCAACGATCTAAAAAAGCTTGAAAATGCCCTTTTTTTAGCAAAACAGCCCTTTTGACTTTAACTCGTTTTTAAAGCGTAAAACAACATTAAAAAAGACGAATTTTTTTTTATTCGTTTTTATTAAATTGGGGTCTATTTGAACGATTTCAGGGGCCCCCAAAAGGGGAAAATGCTTTTTTTTACAAAAAATGCACGTTTTGAGCTTTTTAATTCGTTTTAACGCGTAAAAAAAGCATAAAAAAAATTTAATTTTTTTTATTTTGTTTTTAAATATTGCTTCTATTTGGGAAAGATTTCAACGATCAAAATGCTTGAAAATATTTTTAAAACAAAAAAAGCACGTTTTGGTTTTTTTCTGCGTTTTTAAAGCGTAAAACAACATAAAAACGACGAAATTTTTTTATTCGTTTTTTTTTAATAAAATTTTCGTCTTTTTGGGAAAGATTTCAACGATCTAAAAAAGCTTGAAAATGCTTTTTTTTAGCAAAAAAAGCACGTTTTTAGTTTTAATCTGCAACGCGTAAAACGCACAAAAACGATGAAATTTTTATTATTCCCTTTTTTATTTTTTTTGCATCTATTTGAACGATTTCAACGATCTAAAAAAGCTTGAAAAAAGCTTATTTTAAGCAAAACAGCACGTTTTTGGGGTTTTTCCCCGCGTTTTAAAGCGTAAAAAAGGGATAAAAAAGACAATTTTTTTTTATTCGTTTTTTTTTAATATTGCTTCTATTTGAACGTTTCAACGATCTAAAATGCTTGAAAATGTTTTTTTTTAGCAAAAAAAGCACGTTTTTTAGCTTTATTCGCGTTTTAACGCGTAAAAAAGCATAAAAAACGAAAATTTTTTTTATTTTTTGTTTTTTTTAATATTGCGTCTATTTGAACGATTTCCCCGATTAAAATGCTTGAAAATCTTTTTTTTGGGAAAAAGGGACGTTTTGAGTTTTTAAAACCCCGTTTTTCGCAAAACAGCATAAAATGACGAATTTTTATTATTCGTTTTTTTTAATATTGCTTCTATTTAAACGATTTCAACGATCTAAAAATGTTTAAAATGCTTATTTTAGCAAAACGGGACGTTTTTTAGTTTTTTTCGGGGTTTTTAAAGCGTAAAAAAAGCAAAAAAAAACGGTTTTTTATTATTCCCTTTTTTTTTTATTTGGGTCTATTTGAACATTTCAACGATTAAAAAAGCTTGAAAAAAGCTTATTTTAGCAAAAAAAGCCGTTTTTTAGCTTTTTCTGCGTTTTTTAAAGCGTAAAAAAGCATAAAAAAGTCGAAATTTTTTTTATTCGTTTTTATTAATATTTTCTTCTATTTGAACGATTTCAAACGATCTAAAATGCTTGAAAATGCATTTTGGGAAAACAGCACGTTTTGAGCTTTTTTCTGCGTTTTTAAAACCTAAAACAGCATAAAACGACGAATTTTTATTATTCGTTTTTTTTTTAATATTGCGT
>NW_027047423.1:0-14981 GCF_025399875.1 Dalotia coriaria
ATTAAAAGCTCAAAACGTGCTGTTTTGCTAAAAATAAGCATTTTAGATCGTTGGAAATCGCTAAATAGACGCAATATTAATAAAAACGAATAATAAAAAATTTCGTCGTTTTTATGCTGTTTTACGCGTTAAAAACGTGATTAAAAGCTCAAAACGTGCTGTTTTGCTAAAATAAGCATTTTCAAGTACGGATCGTTGAAATCGTTCAAATAGACGCAATAAAAATAAAAAACGAATAATAAAAATTTCGTCGTTTTTATGCTGTTTTACGCGTTAAAACGCAGAATAAAAGCTCAAACGTGCTGTTTTGCTAAAATAAGCATTTTCAAGCATTTTAGATCGTTGAAATCGTTCAAAGAGAAGCAATATTAAATAAAAAAAAAACGAATAATAAAAAAAATTCGTCGTTTTATGCTGTTTTACGTTAAAACGCGCAGATTAAAGCTCAAACGTGCTGCTGTTTTGCTAAAATAAGCATTTTCAAGCATTTTAGACGCTGTAACCGTTCAAATAGACGCAATAAAAATAAAAAACGAATAATAAAATTTCGTCGTTTTATGCTGTTTTACGCGTTAAAACGCAGATTAAAAGCTCAAACGTGCTGTTTTGCTAAAATAAGCATTTTCAAGCATTTTAGATCGTTGAAATCGTTTAAATAGAAGCAATATTAATAAAAACGAATAATAAAAATCTTCGTCATTTTTATGCTGTTTACGCGTTAAAACGCAGATTAAAAGCCTCAAAACGTGCTGTTTTGCTGCTAAGATACATTTTCAAGCATTTGCGGATCGCTGAAATCGCTCAACAGATGCGCAATATTAATAAAAACGAATAATAAAATTCCTGTCGTTTTATGCTGTTTTACGCGTTAAAACGCAGAATAAAAGCCTCAAAATCGCGCTGTTTTTGCTAAAATAAGCATTTTCAAGCATTTTAGATCGTTGAAATCGTTCAAATAGAAGCTAATATTAATAAAAAAAACGAATAATCAGTAATCTGTCGTTTTATGCTGTTTTACGCGTTAAAACGCAGATTAAAGCTCAAAACGTTGTTTTGCTAAAATAAGGATTTTCAAGCATTTTAGATCGTTGAAATCGTTCAAATAGACGTGCAATATTAATAAAAACGAATAATAAAAATCTGTCGTTTTATGCTGTTTTACGCGTTAAAACGCAGATTAAAGCTCAAACGTGCTGTTTTGCTAAAATAAGCATTTTCAAGCATTTTAGATCGCTGAAAGTTCAAATAGAAGCCAATATTAATAAAAAAACGAATAATAAAAATTTCGACGTTTTATGCTGTTTTACGCGTTAAAACGCAGGATTAAAGCTCGGTAAAACGTGCTGTTTTGCTAAAATAAGCATTTTCGCCATTTTTAGATCGTTGAAATCGTTCAAATAGACGCAATAAAAATAAAAAAACGAATAATAAAAAATTTCGTCGTTTTATGTTGTTTTACGCGTTAAAACGCAGAATAAAGCTCAAAACGTGCTGTTTTGCTAAAATAAGCATTTTCGCTAATTTTAGATCGTTGGAAATCGTTCAAATACACGCAATATTAATAAAACGAATAATAAAAATTTCGTCGTTTTTATGTTGTTTACGCGTTAAAACGCAGATTAAAAGCTCAAACGTGTGCTGTTTTGCTAAAATAAGCATTTTCAAGCATTTTAGATCGTTGAAATCGTTCAAATAGAAGCAATATTAATAAAAAACGAATAATAAAAAATTCGTCGTTTTGCTGCTTTACGCGTTAAAACGCAGATTAAAAGCTCAAAACGTGCTGTTTTGCTAAAATAAGCATTTTCAAGCATTTTAGATCGTTGAAATCGTTCAAATAGACGCAATAATAATAAAAACGAATAATAAAAATTTCGTCGTTTTTATGCTGTTTACGCGTTAAAACGCAGATTAAAGCTCAAACGTGCTGTTTTGCTAAAATAAGCATTTTCAAGCATATTTTAGATCGTTGAAATCACCAAATAGACGCAATAAAAATAAAAAAAAAACGAATAATAAAAATTTCTGTCGTTTTATGCTGTTTTACGCGTTAAAACGCAGAATAACGCCTAAAAACGTGCTGTTTTGCTGCACAAGCATTTTCAAGCATTTTAGATCGTTGAAATCGTTCAAAGAGAAGCAATATTAATAAAAACGAATAATAAAAATTCGTCGTTTTATGCTGTTTTACGCGTTAAAACGCAGATTAAAAGCTCAAAAAACGTGCTGTTTTGCTAAAATAAGCATTTCGCCATTTTAGATCGCTGAAATCTCGTTCAACAGACGCAATAAAAATAAAAAACGAATAATAAAAAATTTCGTCGTTTTTATGCTGTTTTACGCGTTAAAAACGCAGATTAAAGCTCAAACGTGCCGTTTTGCTAAAAATAAGCATTTTCGCCATTTTAGATCGTTGAAATCGTTCAAATAGAAGCTATAAATACAATGTAAAAACGAATAATAAAAATTCGTCGTTTTATGTTGTTCTACGCGTTAAAACGCAGATTAACGCTCAAAAACGTGCTGTTTTGCTAAAATAAAGCATTTTCAAGCATTTTAGATCGTTGAAATCGTTCAAATAGACGCAATAAAAATGTAGTAAAAAACGAATAATAAAAAATTTCGTCGTTTTTATGTTGTTTTAGGTTAAAACGCAGAATAATGCTCAAACGCGCTGTTTTGCTAAAAATAAGCATTTTCAAAGCATTTTAGATCGCGTTGAAATCGTTCAAAGAGAAGCAATATTAATAAAAACGAATAATAAAAAATTCGTCGTTTATGTTGTTTTACGTTAAAAACGCAAATTAAAGCTCAAAACGTGCTGTTTTGCTAAATAAGCATTTTCAAGACGGATCGTTGGAAATCACCGTTCAAATAGACGCAATATTAATAAAACGAATAATAAAAATTTCGTCGTTTTTATGCTGTTTACGCGTTAAAACGCAGAATAAAGCTCAAAACGTGCTGTTTTGCTAAAATAAGCATTTTCAAGCATTTTAGATCGCTGGAAATCGTTCAAATAGAAGCAATATTAATAAAAAAAACGAATAATGTAACGCCGTTTTTGCTGTTTTACGCGTTAAAACGCGGATTAACGCTCAAAACGTGCTGTTTGCTGCTAAAATAAGCATTTTCAAGTATTTTGTGATCGTTGAAATCGTTCAAAATAGATGCACAAAATAAAAAAAAAAAGAATAATAAAAATTTCATCGTTTTCTAGGGTTGTTTTACGCGTTAAAACGCAGATTAAAGCTCAAAACGTGCTGTTTTGCTAAAATAAGCATTTTCAAGCATTTTAGATCGTTGAACCGTTCAAATAGACGCAATATTAATAAAAAACGAATAATAAAAAATTTCTGTCGTTTTTATGTTGTTTTACGCGCTAAAAACGCAGAATAAAAGCTCAAAACGTGCTGTTTTGCTAAAAATAAGTACTTTCGCCATTTTAGATCGTTGAAATCGTTCAAAAGAGAAGCAATATTAATAAAAACGAATAATAAAAATTCGTCGTTTTATGCTGTTTTACGCGTTAAAACGCAGATTAAAGCTCAAAACGTGCTGTTTTGCTGCTAAAATAAGCATTTTCAAGCATTTTATCGTTGAAATCGTTCAAATAGACGCAATAAAAAATAAAAAACGAATAATAAAAATTTCCTGTCGTTTTATGTTGTTTTACGCGTTAAACGCAGATTGTGCCTGCAAACGTGCTGGTTTTGCTAAAAATAGCATTTCAAGCATTTTGTGGATCGCTGGAAATCGTTCAAATAGAAGCAAATATTAATAAAAAACGAATAATAAAATTCCTGTCGTTTTATGCTGTTTTACGCGCAAAACGCAGATTAAAGCTCAAAAACGTGCTGTTCTGCTGCTAAAATGCTACTTTCAAGCATTTTAGATCGTTGAAATCGTTTAAATAGAAGCAATATTAATAAAACGAATAATAAAAAATTCGTCATTTTATGCTGTTTTACGCGCTAAAACGCAGATTAAAGCTCAAAACGTGCTGTTTTGCTAAAAATAAGCATTTTCAAGATTTAGATCGTTGAAATCGCTCAAATAGACGCAATATTAATAAAAACGAATAATAAAAATTCCCTGTCGTTTTATGCTGTTTTACGCGTTAAAACGCAGAATAAAGCGCCCAAAAACGTGCTGTTTTGCTAAAATAAGCATTTTCAAGCATTTGTAGATCGTTGAAATCGTTCAAATAGAAGCAATATTAATAAAAACGAATAATAAAAATCTGTCGTTTTTATGCTGTTTTACGCGCTAAAACGCAGATTAAAGCTCAAACGTGTTGTTTTGCTAAATAAGGATTTTCAAGCATTTTAGATCGCTGAAATCTCGTTCAAATAGACGCAATATTAATAAAAAAACGAATACCAAAAAATCTGTCGTCTTTTATGTTGTTTTACGTTAAAACGCAGATTAAAGCTCAAACGTGCTGTTTTGCTAAAATATGCATTTTCAAGCATTTTAGATCGTTGAAATCGTTCAAATAGAAGCACATTAATAAAAAACGAATAATAAAAATTTCGTCGTTTTATGCTGTTTTACGCGTTAAAACGCAGAATAAAAGCTCAAAACGTGCTGTTTTCTATACAAAATAAGCATTTCTGGCATTTTAGATCGTTGAAATCGTTCAAATAGAAGAATATTAATAAAAACGAATAATAGTAAATTGTCGTTTTATGCTGCTGTTTTACGCGTTAAATGCAGGATTAAAGCTCAAAACGTGCTGTTTTATAAAATAAGCATTTTCAAGCATTTTAGATCGTTGAAATCGTTCAACAGAAGCAATATTAATAAAAAACGAATAATAAAATTCGTCGTTTTATAAGCTGTTTTACGCGTTAAAACGCAGATTAAAGCTCAAACGTAAGGTTTTGCTGCTAAAATAAGGATTTCGGGCGACGATCGTTGAAATCGTTCAAATAGACGCAATATTAATAAAAAACGAATAATAAAAATCTCGTCGTCTTTATGCTGTTTTACGCGTTAAAAAACGCAGATTAAAGCTCAAAACGTGCTGTTTTGCTAAAATATGCATTTTCAAGCATTTCAGATCGTTGAAATCGTTCAAATAGAAGCAATATTAATAAAAACGAATAATAAAATTTCCGTCGTTTTATGCTGTTTTACGCGTTAAAACGCAGAATAAAGCCCAAAACGTGCCGTTTTGCTAAAATAAGTACTTTCAAAGCATTTTAGATCGTTGAAATCGTTCAAATAGAAGTAATATTAATAAAAACGAATAATAAAAATCTGTCGTTTTATGTTGCTTTTACGCGTTAAAATGCAGATTAAAGCTCAAACGTGCTGTTTTGCTAAAATAAGCATTTTCAAGCATTTTAGATCGTTGAAATCGTTCAAATAGACGCAATAAAAAAATAAAACGAATAATAAAAATTTCGTCGTTTTTATGCTGTTTTACGCGTTAAAACGCAGACTAAAAGCTCAAACGTGCTGTTTTGCTAAAATAAGCATTTTCGCTAAGCATTTTAGATCGCTGAAATCGTTTAAATAGAAGCTGGCTATTAATAAAAAACGAATAATAAAAATTCGTCATTTTTATGTTGTTTTACGCGTTAAAACGCAGATTAAAAGCTCAAAACGTGCTGTTTTGCTAAGATAAGCATTAAGCATTTTAGATCGCTGAAATCGCCTGGGGCCGACGCAATATTAATAAAAACGAATAATAAAAATTTCGTCGTTTTTATGCTGTTTTTACGCGTTAAAACGCAGAATAAAGCTCAAAACGCGCTGTTTTGCTAAAATAAGCATTTTCAAGCATTTTAGATCGTTGAAATCGTTCAAATAGAAGCAATATTGCTAATAAAAACGAATAATCAAAAATTCGTCGTTTTATGCTGTTTTACGCGTTAAAACGCAGATTAAAAGCTCAAAACGTGTTGTTTTGCTAAAATAAGGATTTTCAAGCATTTTGTGATCGCTGAAATCGTCTTTCAAATAGACGCAATATTAATAAAAAACGAATAATAAAAATTCGTCGTTTTTATGCTGTTTTACGCGTTAAAACGCAGATTAAAAGCTCAAAACGTGCTGTTTTGCTAAAATAAGCATTTTTCAAGCATTTTAGATCGCTGGAAATCGTTCAAATAGAAGCAATATTAATAAAAAAACGAATAATAAAAAATTCCGACGTTTTTATGCTGTTTTACGCGTTAAAACGCAGATTAAAAGCCTCAAAAACGTAAAAGTGGTTTTGCTAAATGCTTTACTTTCAAGCATTTTTAGATCGCTGAAATCGTTCAAATAGACGCAATAAAAATAAAAACGAATAATAAAATTTCGTCGTTTTATAAAGTTGTTTTACGCGTTAAACGCAGAATAAAGCTCAAACGTGCTGTTTTGCTAAATAAGCATTTTCAAGCATTTTAGATCGCTGGAAATCGTTCAAATATTACCGCAATATTAATAAAAACGCAATGCGTACCTTGCCGTTTTATGCTGTTTACGCGTTAAAAACGCAGATTAAAAGCTCAAAACGTGCTGTTTTGCTAAAATAAGCATTTTCAAGCATTTTAGATCGTTGAAATCGTTCAAATAGAAGCAAATATTAATAAAAAAACGAATACCGTAAATTCGTCGTTTTATGCTGCTTTACGCGTTAAAACGCAGATTAAAAGCTCTCAAAACGTGCTGTTTTGCTAAAATAAAGCATTTTCAAGCATTTTAGATCGTTGAAATCGTTCAAACAGACGCAATATTAATAAAAAATCGAATAATAAAAATTTTGCCGTTTTATGCGCTGTTTTACGCGTTAAACGCAGATTAAAGCTCAAAAACGTGCTGTTTTGCTAAAATAAGCTTTCAAGCATTTTAGATCGTTGAAATCGTTCAAATAGACGCAATAAAATAAAAAACGAATAATAAAAAATTTCGTCGTTTTATGCTGTTTTACGCGTTAAAACGCAGAATAACGCTCAAACGTGCTGTTTCTATTAAAATAAGCATTTTCAAGACGATCGCTGGAAATCGTTCAAAGAGAAGCAATATTAATAAAAAAACGAATAATAAAAAAATTCGTCGTTTTTGCGTGCTGTTTTACGCGTTAAAAACGCAGGATTAAAGCTCAAAAACGTGCTGTTTGCTAAAATAAGCATTTTCAAGCATTTTAGATCGTTGAAATCGTTCAAATAGACGCAATAAAAATAAAAAACGAATAATAAAAAATTTCGTCGTTTTATGCTGTTTTACGCGTTAAAACGCAGATTAAAAGCTCAAAACGCTGTCTTTTGCTAAAATACATTTTCAAGCATTTTGTGATCGCTGAAATCGTTCAAATAGAAGCAATATTAATAAAAACGAATAACAAAAAAATTCGTCGTTTTATGCTGTTTTACGCGTTAAACGCAGATTAACGCCTCAAAACGTGCTGTTTTGCTAAAATAAGCATTTTCAAGCATTTTAGATCGCTTAAATCGTTCAACAGACGCAAATAAAAAATAAAAAAAACGCGAATAATAAAATTTCGTCGTTTTGTATGCTGCTTTAGGCGTTAAAACGCAGAATAAAAGCTCAAAACGTGCTGTTTTGCTAAAATGCTACTTCAAGCATTTTGATCGCGAAATCGTTCAAAGAGAAGCAATATTAATAAAAACGAATAACAAAAAAATTCGTCGTTTTATGCTGTTTTTACGCGTTAAAACGCGTAAATTAAAAGCTCAAACGCTGTTTTGCTAAAATACATTTCAAGCATTTTAGATCGTTGAAATCGATCAAATAGACGCACAAAAATAAAACCAGCACAAAATTTCGTCTGCTTTTGCTGTTTTACGCGTTAAAACGCAGATTAAAGCTCAAAACGTGCTGTTTTATAAAATAAGCATTTTCAAGCATTTTAGATCGTTGGAAATCGTTTAAATAGAAGCAATATTAATAAAAACGAATAATAAAAAATTCGTCATTTTATGCTGTTTTACGCGTTAAAACGCAGATTGTGCTCAAAACGTGCTGTTTTGCTTAAAATAAGCATTTTCAAGCATTTTAGATCGTTGAAACTGTTCAAATAGACGCAATATTAATAAAAACGAATATGTAAAAATTTCGTCGTTTTATGTCGCTTTTAGCGTTAAACGCAGAATAAAGCCCAAAACGTGCTGTTTCGCTAAAATAAGCATTTTCAAGCATTTTAGATCGTTGAAATCGTTCAAATATAGCTAACATTAATAAAAAAACGAATAATAAAAATTGTCGTTTTGCTGTTTTACGTTAAAATCGCGGATTAACGCTCAAAAAACGTGCTTGCCTGCCAAAATACATTTTCTAAGCATTTTAGATCGTTGAAATCGTTCAAATAGACGTGCGTACTATTAATAAAACGAATAATAAAATTCTGTCGTTTTATGTTGCTCTTACGCGTTAAAACGCAGATTAAAGTTTTCCTCAAAACGTGCTGTTTCCGCTAAAATGCTTACTTTCAAGCATTTTAGATCGTTGAAATCGTTCAAATAGAGGCAATAAAAATAAAAAACGAATAATAAAAATTTCGTCGTTTTATGCTGTTTTACGCGTTAAAACGCAGAATAAAAGCTCAAAAACGTGCTGTTTTGGCGCAAAATAAGCATTTTCAAGCATTTTAGATCGTTGAAACTGTTCAAAGAGAAGCAATATTAATAAAAAACGAATAATAAAAATTCGTCGCTTTTATGCTGTTTTACGCGTTAAAACGCAGATTAAAGCTCAAACGTGCTGTTTTGCTAAAATAAGCATTTTCAAGCATTTTAGATCGTTGAAATCGTTCAAATAGACGCAATAAAAATAAAAAACGAATAATAAAATTTGCCGTTTTTATGTTGTTTTACGCGTTAAAACGCAGATTAAAGCTCAAACGTGCTGCTTTGCTACAAAATAAGCATTTTCTAAGCATTTTAGATCGTTGAAATCGTTCAACAGAAGCAATATTAATAAAAAACGAATAATAAAAATTTCTGCTGTCGTTTTATGTTGCTGTAATGCGTTAAACGCAGATTAAAGCCTCAAAACGTGCTGTTTTGCTAAAATAAGCATTTTCAAGCATTTTAGATCGTTGAAATCGTTTTAAATAGAAGCAATATTAATAAAAAACGAATAATAAAAATCTGTCATTTTTATGCCTTTACGCGCTAAAACGCAGATTAAAGCTCAAACGTAAAGCGGCTTTTGTTAAAATAAGCATTTTCAAGCATTTTAGGATCGTTGAAATCGCCTCAAATATCTAAATATTAATAAAAACCAATAATAAAATTTCGTCGTTTTTTTTTATGTGTTTTACGCGTTAAAACGCAGATTAAAGCTCAAAACGTGCTGTTTTGCTAAAATAAGCATTTTCAAGCATTTTAGATCGTTGAAATCGTTCAAATAGACGCAATAAAATAAAACGAATAAAAAAATTCTGTTTTATGCTGTTTACGCGTTAAAACGCAGATTAAAGCTCAAAACGTGCTGTTTTGCTAAAATAAGCATTTTCAAGCATTTTAGATCGTTGAAATCGTTCAAATAGAAGCAATTAATAAAAACGAATAATAAAAATTTGCGTTTTATGCTGTTTTACGCGTTAAACGCAGATTAAAGCTCAAAACGTTGCTTTTGCTAAATAAGCATTTTCAAGCATTTTAGATCGTTGAAATCGTTTAAATAGAAGCAATATTAATAAAACGAATAATAAAAATTCGTCATTTTATGCTGTTTTACGCGTTAAAACGCAGATTAAAGCTCAAAACGTGCTGTTTTGCTAAAATAAGCATTTTCAAGCATTTTAGATCGCTGAAATCGCTCAAATAGACGCAATATTAATAAAAACGAATAATAAAAATTTCGTCGTTTTATGCTGTTACGCGTTAAAACGCAGAATAAAGCTCAAAACGTGCGTTTTGCTAAAAATAAGCATTTTCAAGCATTTTAGATCGTTGAAACCGTTCAAATAGAAGCAATATTAATAAAACGTAATAAAAAATTCGTCGTTTTATGTGTTTTACGCGTTAAAACGCAGATTAAAAGCTCAAAACGTGTTGTTTTGCTAAAATAAGGATTTTCGCATTTTAGATCGCTGAAATCGTTCAAATAGACGCAATTATTCGAATAATAAAAATTCGTCGTCTTATGCTGTTTTACGCGTTAAAACGCAGATTAAAGCTCAAACGTGCTGTTTTGCTAAAATATGCATTTTCAAGCATTTTAGATCGTTGAAAACGTTCAAATAGAAGCAATATTAATAAAAAAACGAATAATGTACCCGTCGTCTTTATGTGTTGTTTTACGCGTTAAAAACGCAGATTAAAAGTCAAAACGTGCTGTTTTGCTAAAAATATACTAAGCATTTTATATCGTTGAAATCGTTCAAATAGAAGCAATATTAATAAAAACGAATAATAAAATTCCCTGTCGTTTTGCGTTGTTTTACGCGTTAAAACGCAGAATAAAGCTCAAAACGTGCTGTTTTGCTAAATAAGCATTTTCAAGCATTTTGTGATCGCTGAAATCGTTCAAATAGAAGTAATATTAATAAAAAACGAATAATGTACCTCCGTCGTTTTTATGCTGTTTTACGCGTTAAAATGCAGATTAAAGCTCATTTTGCTAAAATAAGCATTTTTCAAGCATTTTTAGATCGTTGAAATCGTTCAAATAGAAGCAATATTAATGTAAAAACGAATAATAAAAAAATTCGTCGTTTTATGCTGTTTACGCGTTAAAATGCGATTAAAGCTCAAAACGTGCTGTTTGCTAAAATAAGCATTTTCAAGCATTTTAGATCGTTGAAATCGTTCAAATAGACGCAATAAAATAAAACGAATAATACAAAAATTTCGTCGTTTTTTATGCTGTTTACGCGTTAAACGCAGACTAAAAACTCAAAACGTGCTGTTTTGCTAAAATAAGCATTTCAAGCATTTTAGATCGTTGAAATCGTTCAAATAGAAGCAATATTAATAAAACGAATAATAAAAATTTCGTCGTTTTTATGCTGTTTACGCGTTAAAACGCAGAATAAAGCTCAAAACGATATGCTGTTTTGCTAAAATAAGCATTTTCAAGCATTTTAGATCGGTGAAATCGTTCCAAATAGCGCAATATTAATAAAAACGAATAATAAAGATTTCACGTCGTTTTTATGCTGTTTACGCGTTAAAACGCAGATTAAAGCTCAAAACGTACTGTTTTGCTAAAATAAACTTTTTCAAGCATTTTAGATCGTTAAATCGTTCAAATAGAAACAATATTATTAAAAACGAATAATAAAAATTCGTCGTTTTTTATGCTGTTTTACGCGTTAAAACGCAGATTAAAGCTCAAAACGTGCTGTTTGCTAAAATAAACATTTTTCAAGCATTTTGAATCGTTGGGAAATCGTTCAAATAGACGCAATATTAATAAAAACGAATAAAAAATTCGTCGTTTTTTATGCTGTTTTACGCGTTAAAACGCAGATTAAAGCTCAAAACGTACTGTTTTGCTAAAATAAGCATTTTCAAGCATTTTAGATCGTTGAAATCGTTCAAATAGAAGCAATATTAATAAAAACGAATAATAAAAAATTTCGCCGTTTTTATGCTGTTTTGCAGCACGTTAAAACGCAGAATAAACTCAAAACGTGCTGTTTTTAGCAAAATAAGCATTTTTCAGAAGCATTTTAGATCGTTGAAATCGTTCAAATAGAAACAATATTAATAAAAACGAATAAAAAATTCGTCGTTTTTATGCTGTTTTACGCGTTAAAATGCAGATTAAAGCTCAAAACGTGCTGTTTGCTAAAATAAGCATTTTTCAAACATTTTAGATCGTTGAAATCGTTCAAAATAGACGCAATAAAATAAAAACGAATAATAAAAGAATTTCGTCGTTTTTTATGCTGTTTACGGAGTTGAAAACGCAGACTAAAGCTCAAAACGTGCTGTTTTGCTAAAATAAAGCATTTTCAAGCATTTAGATCGTTGAAATCGTTCAAATAGAAGCAATATTGAAATAAAAACGAATAATAAAATTTCGTCGTTTTATGCTGTTTTACGCGTTAAAACGCAGGGCAAAGCTCAAAACGTGCTGTTTTGCACAAAATAAGCATTTCAAGCATTTTAGATCGTTGAAATCGTTCAAATAGACGCAATATTAATAAAAACGAATAATAAAAGATTTCGTCGTTTTATGCTGTTTTACGCGTTAAAACGCAGATTAAGCTCAAAACGTGCTGTTTTGCTAAAATAAACTTTTCAAGCATTTTCCAAGTATTTGTCAAGCCGGTAGGTGTGCTGATGGGACCTCTAATGGTCCGAAATTGCTATCCCACATCAGTCTTGACAAATACTTCACATTGACTTTTACAATGGTTTTTAGTAAAAATATCGTTTTTGGCGATATTGTGAGGGTATAGCGTACAGTAAGTGTTTACTTAACTTTGCTTAGCTTATACTCACCCTCTCGTACTACCACCGTTGTATTTCAATCAAGCATTTTTAGATCGTTGAAATCGTTCAAATAGAAACAATATTAATAAAAACGAATAATAAAAATTCGTCGTTTTTATGCTGTTTTACGCGTTAAAACGCAGATTAAAGCTCAAAACGTGCTGTTGTTTTGCTTCAAAATAAGCATTTTCAAGCATTTTAGATCGTTGAAATCGTTCAAATAGACGCAATATTAATAAAAACGAATAATAAAAATTTCGTCGTTTTTATGCTGTTTTACGCGTTAAAATGCAGATTAAAGCTCAAAACGTGCTGTTTTGCTAAAATAAGCATTTTCAAGCATTTTAGATCGTTGAAATCGTTCAAATAGACGCAATATTAATAAAAAAAGAATAATAAAAATTCGTCGTTTTTATGCTGTTTACGCGTTAAAACGCAGAATAAAAGCTCAAAACGTGCTGTTTTTGCTAAAATAAGCATTTTCAAGCATTTTTAGATCGTTGAAATCGTTCAAATAGAAGCAATATTACTAAAAACGAATAATCAAAAATTCGTCGTTTTTATGCTGTTTTACGCGTTAAAACGCAGATTAAAAGCTCAAAACGTGTTGTTTTGCTAAAATAAGCATTTTCAAGCATTTTAGATCGTTGAAATCGTTCAAATAGACGCAATATTAATAAAAACGAATAATAAAAATTCGTCGTTTTATGCTGTTTTACGCGTTAAAACGCAGATTTAAGCTCAAAACGTGCTGTTTTGCTAAAATAAAGCATTTTCAAGCATTTTTAACGCAGGTTAAAACTCAAAACGTGCTGTTTTGTTAAATAGTCATTTTCAAGCATTTTAGATCGTTGAAATCGTTCAAATAGAAGCAATATTAATAAAACGAATAATAAAAATTCGTCGTTTTTATGCTGTTTTACGCATTAAAACGCAGATTAAAGCTCAAAACGTGCTGTTTTGCTAAAATAAGCATTTTCAAGCATTTTAGATCGTTGAAATCGTTCAAATAGACGCAATATTAATAAAACGAATAATAAAAAAATTTGTCGTTTTTTTGCTGTTTTACGCGTTAAAACGCAGATTAAAGCTCAAAACGTGCTGTTTTGCTAAAATAAGCATTTTCAAGCATTTTAGATCGTTGAAATCGTTCAAATAGAAGCAATATTAATAAAAACAAATAATAAAATTCGTCGTTTATGCTGTTTTGCGCGTTAAACGCAGATTAAAGCTCAAAACGTGCTGTTTTGCTAAAATAAGCATTTTCAAGCATTTTTAGATCGTTGAAATCGTTCAAATAGAAGCAATATTAATAAAACGAATAATAAAAAATTTTGTCGTTTTATGCTGTTTTACGCGTTAAAACGCAGATTAAAACTCAAAACGTGCTGTTTGCTAAAATAAGCATTTTCAAGCATTTTAGATCGTTGAAATCGTTTAAATAGAAGCAATATTAATAAAAACGAATAATAAAAATTCGTCATTTTATGCTGTTTTACGCGTTAAAAAGCAGATTAAAGCTCAAAACGTGCTGTTTTGCTAAAATAAGCATTTTCAAGCATTTTAGATCGTTGAAATCGGCTCAATAGACGCGTATTAATAAAAACAGATAATAAAAATTTCGTCGTTTTATGCTGTTTTACGCGTTAAAACGCAGAATAAAGCTCAAAACGTGCTGTTTTGCTAAAATAAGCATTTTCAAGCATTTTAGATCGTTGAAATCGTTCAAATAGACGCAATATTAATAAAAACGAATAATAAAAATTCGTCGTTTTTATGCTGTTTTACGCGTTAAACGCAGATTAAACTCAAAACGTGCTGTTTTGCTAAAATAAGCATTTTCAAGCATTTTAGATCGTTGAAATCGTTCAAATAGAAGCAATAAAAAACGAATAATAAAAATTCGTCGTTTTTATGCTGTTTTAGCGTTAAAACGCAGAATAAAACTCAAACGTGCTGTTTGCTAAAATAAGCATTTTCAAGCATTTTGATCGTTGAAATCGTTCAAATAGAAGCAATTTAAAAAACGAATAATAAAAATTCGTCGTTTTTATGCTGTTTTATGCGTTAAAACGCAGATTAAAGCTCAAAACGTGCTGTTTTGCCAAAATAAGCATTTTCAAGCATTTTAGATCGTTGAAACGTTCAAATAGAGCAATATTATAAAAACGATAATAAAAATTTGTTTTATGCTGTTTTACCGTTAAAACGCAGATTAAAACTCAAAACGTTGTTTTGCTAAAATAAGCATTTTCAAGCATTTTGATCGTTGAAATCGTTCAAATAAAATATTAATAAAAGAATAAAAAAAAATTCGTTTTTAGCGTTTAGCGTTAAAACGCAGATTAACGTCAAAAGTGCTGTTTTGCTAAAATAACATTTCAAGCATTTTAGATGTTGAAATCGTTCAAATGACGCAATAAAAATAAAAACGAATAAAAATTTCGTCGTTTATGCTGTTTACGCGTTAAAACGCAGATTAAGCTTAAAACGTGCTGTTTTTCTAAAATAAGCATTTTCAAGCATTTTAAATCGTTGAAATCGTTCAAATAGACGCAATATTAATAAAAACGAATA
>NW_027047424.1:0-14977 GCF_025399875.1 Dalotia coriaria
TTCCTTTTTTTTTTAAAAAAATTTAAAAAAAATTTTTTAAAAAAAAAAAAAATTTTTTTTAATTTTTTTTTTAAAAAGAAAAAAAAACCTTTTTAAAAAAAATTTTTTTTTTTTCTTTTTTTTTTTAAAACGGGAAAAAAAAGCAAAAAAAAATTTTTTTTAAAAAAAGGTTTTTTTTTTTTTTAATTTAAAAAAAAAAAAAAAAAATTTTTTTAAAAAAATTCTTTTTTTGGGGAAAAAAAAAAAATTTTTTAAAAACCTTTTTAAAAAAAAAGGTTTTTTTTTTTTTTAAAATTAAAAATTTTAAAAAAAAGGAAAATTTTTTAAAAAAAAAAATTTAAAATTTTTTTTTTTTTCCCAAAAAATTTTTAAAAAAAAGGGGTTTTTTTTTTTCCCTTTTGGTTTAAAAAAAAACCCAAAAGGGGGGTTTTTTAAAAAAAATTTAAAAAAATTTTTTTTTGGGAAAAGGAAAGGGGAAAAAAAAAAAAATTTTTTAAAAAAAAAAAAATTTTTTTTTTTTTAAACCAAAAAATAAAACCTTTTTTAAAAAAAAAAATTTTTTTTTTTCTTTTTCCCCGGGGGGGGAAAAAAAATTTTAAAAAGGGTTTTTTTTTTTTTTTTCCTTTTTTTCCCCGGGAAAAAGTTTAAAAGGTTTTTTAAAAAAAATTTTAAAAATTTTTTTTTCTTTTTAAAAAAAAAATAAAAAAAAAATTTTTTTTTAAAAAAATTTTTCCTTTTTAAAAAAAGGGGAAAAAAAAAAATTTTTAAAAAAAAATTTTTTTTTTCCTTTTTTTTTTAAAAAAGCAAATTTTTTTTAAAAAAAAAAATTTTTTTTTTAAAAAATTTTTTTTTAAAACGGAAAAAAAAAAAAATTTTTTTTTAAAAAATTTTAAAAATTTTGTTTTTTTTGGGGGAAAAAAAAAAAAGGGTTTTAAAAAAAAAAATTTTTTTTTTTTTTTGGGGGAAAAAAAAAAATTTTTTTAAAAAAAAAAAACCCCCTTTTTTTTGGGTTTTTCCAAAAAAGCAAAATTTTTAAAAAAAAAAATTTTTTTTTTTGGGCCCCCCAAAAAAAAAAATTAAAAAGGGGTTTTTAAAAAAAAATTTTAAAAAATTTTTCCCCTTTTTAAAATTTTTTTTAAAAAAAAAAAAATTAAAAAAAAAATTTTTTTTTTTTTGGGGAAAAAAAAATTAAATTTTTTTAAAAAAAAAATTTTTAAAAAAAAAAAAAATTTTTTTTTAAAATTTTTTTAAAAAAAAAAAAAAAAAATTTTTTTTTGTTTAAAAAAAAAAATTTTTGGGGGTTTTTAAAAAAATTTAAAAAAAATTGGAAAAATTTTTTTTAAAATTTTTTTTTAAAAAAAAATAAAAATTTTTTTTTTTAAAAAAACCAAAATTTTTTTTCCCCCGGGGCCAAAAAAAAAATTTTAAAAAAAAAAAAACCCCTTTTTTTTAAAAAAAAAAAAAAATTTTTAAAAAAAAAAAAAGTTTTCCCCAAAAAGGGTTTTTTAAAAATTTTTTTTTTAAAAAAAAAAAAATTGGTTTTTTTTAAAAAGTTTTAAAAAAAATTTTCCCCTTTTTTTTTTTTTTTTGCATTTTTTCCCCCGGGGTTTTTTTAAAAACAAATTTTAAAAGGGAAAATTTTTTTTTTTTTTTAAAAAGGGGGTTTTTTTTCCCTTTTTAAAAAAAAAAAAATTTTTTGTTAAAAAAAAATTTTTTTTCCCTTTTTTTTAAAAAAAAAATTTTTTTTAAAAAAAAAAAACCTTTTTTTTTGGGGGTTTTTAAAAAAAAAAAAAAAAATTTTGGTTTTTAAAAAAGAAAAAAAATTTTTAAAAATTTAAAAAAACCCTTTTTTTGGTTTTTAAAAAAACCTTTTTTTAAATTTTTTGTTAAAAAAAAAATTTTTTTTTTTAAATTTTTAAAAAAATTTTAAAAAAAAAAAAAGAAAATTTTTTAAAAATTTTTTTTTTTTTTAAAAACGGTTTTGGAAAAAAAATTTAAAATTTTTTTAAAAAAAATTTTAAAAAAAATTTTAAAAAAAATTTTAAAAAAATTTTTTTTTTAAAAAAAAAAAAATTTTAAAAAATTTTTTTTAAAAAAAAACCCGGGGTTTTTTTTTTAAAAAATTTTAAAAAAATTTTAAAAAAAAAAAAAAAAATTTTTTTTAAAATTTTTTTGCCCTTTTTTTTTTTTAAAAGGTTTTGGGGGAAAAAAAAATTTTGGTTTTTAAAAAATTTTAAAAAAAAATTTAAAAAAAAAGAAAAAAAAATTTTTTTTTTTTAAAAATTTTTTTGGGGTGTTTAAAAAAAAAAAACCCTTTTTTTTTTTAAAAAAAAAATTTTTTCCCTTAAATTTAAAAAAAAAAAAAAAAAAAAAATTTTTTTGGTTTTAACCTTTTTGGGGGGAAAAAAAAAAAAGGGGTTTTTTTTTTTAAAAAAAAAAATTTGCTTTTTTTTCAAAAAAATTTAAAAAAAAAAAAAAAATTTTTTTTTTTTTTTTAAAATTTTAAAATTTTTTGGTTTTTCCAAAAAATTTTTTTAAAAAATTTTTTTTTTTCAAAAACCCTTTTAAAAAAAAATAATTTAAAAAAAATTTTTTTTTCTTTTTTTTTTAAAAAAAAAACCCCAAAAAAAAAAATTTTTTTAAAATTTTTTTTCCCAAAAAAAAATTTAAAAAAAAAAAAAAAAAAAAAATAATTTTTTTCTTTTTTGGGGAAAAAAAAAAAAAAATTTTTAAAAAAAAATTTTTTTTAAAATTTTTAAAAATTTTTTTCCAAAAAATTTTAAAAAAAAAAATTTAAAAAAAAAAAATTTTTTTTTTTTTTTTTTTTGGGGGAAAAACCCCGGGTTTTAAAAAAAAAATTTTTTTTTTTTGTTAAAAAAAATTTAAAAATTTTTAAAAAAAAAAAAAAGGTTTTTTTTTTAAAAAAAAAATTAAAGTTTTGGGGGGGGAAAAAAAAAAAAAAAAAAAAATTTTTTTTTAAAAAATTTTTAAAAAAATTTAAAAAACGAAAAAAAAAATTTTTTTTTTTTTTTTAAAAAAGAAAAATTTTTTTTTTTTTAAAAAAAAAAAAAAACCCCCTTTTTTAAATTTTAGATCGTTGAAATCGTTCAAATAGACGCAATATTATAAAAACGAATAATCAAATTTTATATGCTGAAATCGTTCAAAACGCAGATTATAGCTCAAAATTTGCGTTTTTAAAATAAGCATTTTCAAGCTTTAGATCGTTGAAATCGTTCAAATAGACGCAATATTAATAAAAACGAATAAAATTTGTCGTTTTTATGACGTTTAGCGTTAAAACCGAATAAGCTAAAAAAGTGTGTTTTGCTAAAATAAGCATTTTCGAAGCATTTTAGATCGTGAAATCGTTCAAATAGAAGCAATATTAATAAAACGAATAATAAAAAATTCGTCGTTTTATGCTGTTTACGCGTTAAAAACGCAGATAAACTAAAACGTGCGTTTTTGCTGTAAATAAGCATTTTCAAGCATTTTAGTCGTTGAAACGTTCAAATAGACGCAATTAATAAAACCGAATTAAAAATTTCGTCGTTTTTATGCTGTTTTACGCGTTAAAAACGCAGAATAAAACGTCTTTTTGTTTTGCTAAAATAGGCATTTTCAAGCATTTAGATCGTTGAAATCGTTCAAAAGACGCAATATTAATAAAACGAATAATAAAAAATCGTTTAAAGCTGTTTTAACTAAAAACGCAGATTAAAACTCAAACGTGCTGTTTTTGCTTAAAAATAAGCATTTTCAAGCATTTTAGATCGTTTTGCTTAAATAGAAGCAATTAATAAAAGAATAATAAAAATTCGTCGTTTTATGCTGTTTTACGCGTTAAAACGCAGTATAAACCCGTTGCTGTTTTCGCTAAAAAACATTTTCAAAGCATTTTAGATCGTTGAAATACGTTCAAATAGAGCAATTTAAAAAATGAAAATCGTATTTTTATGCTGTTTTACGCGTTAAAACGCAATTAAAGTAAACTGTTTCCTTAAACAATAAGCATTTTCAACATTTTAGATGTTTAAACGTTAAATAGAAGCAATATGAATAAAAACGAATAATAAAATTTCGTCGTTTTTATGCTGTTTTACGCGTTAAAACGCAGATTAAAAGCTCAAAACGTGCTGTTTTGCTAAAATAAGCATTTTCAAGCATTTTAGATCGTTGAAATCGTTCAAATAGAAGCAATATTAATAAAAACGAATAATAAAAATTCGTCGTTTTTATGTTGTTTACGCGTTAAACGCAGATTAAAGCTCAAAACGTGCTGTTTTGCTAAAAATAAGCATTTTCAAGCATTTTAGATCGTTGAACTGTTCAAATAGACGCAATATTAATAAAAAACGAATAATAAAAATCTTCTGTCATTTTTATGTTGTTTTACGCGTTAAAACGCAGAATAAAAGCTCAAAACGTGCTGTTTTGCTAAAATGTAAGCATTTTCTGGGCATTTTAGATCGTTGAAATCGTTCAAATAGAAGCAATATTAATAAAAAACGAATAATGTAATCTGTCGTTTTATGTTGTTTTACGCGTTAAAACGCAGATTAAAAGCTCAAAACGTGCTGTTTTGCTAAAATAAGCATTTTCAAGCATTTTAGATCGTTGAAATCGTTCAAATAGACGCGCAATATTAATAAAAACCGAATAGTAAAAATTGCCGTTTTTATGCTGTTTTACGCGTTAAAACGCAGAATCAAGCTCAAAACGTGTGATGTTTTGCTAAAATAGGCATTTTCAAGCATTTTAGATCGTTGAAATCGTTCAAATAGACGCAATATTAATAAAACGAATAATAAAAAAATCGTCGTTTTATGCTGTTTTACGCGTTAAAAACGTGCAGATTAAAGCTCAAAAACGTGCTGTTTTGCTAAAATAAGCATTTTCAAGCATTTTAGATCGTTGAACGTTCAAATAGAAGCACATAATAAAAAACGAATAATAAAAATTCGTCGTTTTTATGCTGTTTTACGCGTTAAAAACGCAGATTAAAGCCCAAAACGTGCTGTTTTGCTAAAATAAGCGATTTTCAAGACATTTCAGATCGTTAAAACCGTTCAAATAGATTTACCATTAATAAAAACGAATAATAAAAATTCGTCGTTTTATGCTGTTTACGCGTTAAAACGCAGATTAAAGCTCAAACGTGCTGTTTTGCTAAAATAAGCATTTTCGCTATCAGATCGTTGAAATCGTTCAAATAGAAGCAATATGAATAAAAAACGAATAATAAAATTCCCGTCGTTTTTATGCTGTTTTACGCGTTAAACGCAGATTAAAGCCTCAAAAGTGCTGTTATGCTAAAATAAGCATTTTCGCAAGCATTTTAGATTGCTGTGAAATCGTTTAAATAGAAGCAAATATTAATAAAAACGAATAATAAAGAATCTGCCATTTTATGCTGTTTTACGCGTTAAAACGCAGATTAAAGCTCAAACGTGCTGTTTTGCTGCTAAAAATAAGCATTTTCAGCATTTTAGATCGCTGAAATCGTTCAAATAGACGCAATATTAATGTTCGAATAATAAAAATTTCGTCGTTTTATGTTGTTTACGCGTTAAAACGCAGAATAAAAGCTCAAAATGCCGTTTTAAGTAAAATAAGCATTTTCAAGCATTTTAGATCGTTGAAATCGTTCAAATAGAAGCAATATTAATAAAAAAACGAATAATAATAAATTCGTCGTTTTATGCTGTTTTACGCGTTAAAACGTGCAGATTAAAGCTCGAAACGTGCTGTTTTGCTGCTAAAAATAAGCATTTCAAGCATTTTAGATCGTTGAAATCGTTCAAATAGACGGGCCATTAATAAAAAACGAATAATAAAAATTTCGCTGTTTTATGCTTTTTACGCGTTAAAACGCTGATTAAAACTCAAAACGTGCTGTTTTGCTAAAATTAGCATTTTCAAGCATTTTAGATCGTTGAAATCGTTCAAATAGACGCAATATTAATAAAAAAAACGAATAATAAAAATTTGTCGTTTTGCTGTTTTACGCGTTAAAAACGCAGATTAAAGCTCAAACGTGCTGTTTTGCTAAAGGAAGCATTTTCAAGCATTTTAGACCGTTGAACTGTTCAACAGTAGCCACATAATAAAAACGAATAATAAAAAATTTCGTCGTTTTATGCTGTTTTACGCGTTAAACCGCAGATTAAAAGCTCAAAACGTGCTGTTTTGCTAAAATAAGCATTTTCGCTATTTTAGATCGTTGAAATCGTTCAAATAGAAGCAATATTAATAAAAAACGAATAATAAAAATCTGTCGTTTTTATGCTGTTTACGCGTTAAAACGCAGATTAAAGTTTTCTCAAAACGTGCTGTTTTGCTAAAAATATGCATTTTCAAGCATTTTAGATCGTTGAAATCGTCTCTTTCAAATAGACGCAATATTAATAAAAAAAAACGAATAATAAAAATTCGTCGTTTTTATGTTGTTTTACGCGTTAAAACGCAGATTATAGCTCAAAACGTGCTGTTTTGCTGCTAAAATAAGCATTTTCGCTAATTTAGATCGTTGAAATCGTTTAAATAGAAGGCTAAATATTAATAAAAAAACGAAATAATAAAAAATTTCGTCGTTTTTATGCGTTGTTTTACGCGTTAAAACGCAGATTAAAGCCCAAAACGTGCTGTTTTGCTAAAATAAGTACTTTCAAGCATTTTAGATCGTTGAAATCGTTCAAATAGACGCAATATTAATAAAAACGAATAATAAAAATTTCGTCGTTTTATGCTGTTTTACGCGTTAAAACGCATCAAAAGCTCAAAACGTGCTGTTTTACAAAATAAGCAATTTCAAGCATTTTAGGATTGTTGAACGTTCAAATAGAAGCAATATTAATAAAAACGAATAATAAAAATTCGTCGTTTTTATGCTGTTTTAGCGTTAAAACGCAGATTAAAGCTCAAAACGCGCTGTTTTGCTAAAATAAGCATTTTCAAGACGTAGATCGCTGAAATCGTTCAAATAGACGCGCATAATAAAACGAATAATAAAAATTCCCGTCATTTTTATGCTGTTTTACGCGTTAAAACGCAGACAAAAGCCTCGCCAAAACGTGCTGTTTTATGCATAAAATAAGCATTTTTCAAGCATTTTTAGATCGTTGAAATCGTTCAAATAGACGCAATATTAATAAAAAAACGAATAATAAAATTTCGTCGTTTTTATGCTGTTTTACGCGTTAAAAACGCAGAATAAAGCTCAAAACGTGCTATTTTGCTAAAATAAGCATTTTCAAGCATTTTAGACGTTGGAAATCGTTCAAATAGAAGCAAATATTAATAAAACGAATAATAAAATTTGCCGTTTTATTGTTTTACGCGTTAAACGCAGATTAAAGCTCAAAACGTGCTGTTTTGCTATAAAATAAGCATTTTCAGTGTTTTTAGATCGTTGAAATCGTTCAAATAGACGCGCAATATTAATAAAACGAATAGTAAAAAATTCGTCAGTTTTATGTTGTTTTACGCGTTAAAACGCAGATTAAAGCTCAAAACGTGCTGTTTTGCTAAAAATAAGCATTTTCAAGCATTTTAGATCGTTGAAATCGATCAAATAGAAGCAATATTAATAAAAACGAATAATAAAAAATTCGTCGTTTTATGTTATGTTTACGCGTTAAAACGCAGATTAAAGCTCAAAATCGCGCTTTCGCTGTTTTGCTAAAAATGTAAGCATTTTCAAGCATTTTAGACTGAAATCGTTCAAATAGTCGAAATATTAATAAAACGAATAATAAAAATTTCGTCGTTTTATGTTGTTTACGCGTTAAAACGGGCTGATTAAAGCTCAAAACATGCTGTTTTGCTAAATTAGCATTTTCAAGCATTTTAGATCGTTGAAATCGTTCAAATAGAATATTAATAAAAACGAATAATAAAAATTTGTCGTTTTATGCTGTTTACGCGTTAAAACGCAGATTAAAGCTCAAACGTGCTGTTTTGCTAAAATAAGCATTTTCGCGACGTGATCGTTGAAATCGTTCAAATAGAAGCAATATTAATAAAAACGAATAATAAAAAATTCGTCGTTTTATGCTGTTTTACGCGTTAAACGCAGATTAAAAGCTCAAAACGCTGTTCCGCTAAAATAAGTACTTTCAAGCATTTTAGACTGAAATCGTTCAAATAGACGCAATATTAATAAAAACGAATAATAAAAATTCTGTAATTTTTATGCTGTTTTACGCGTTAAAACGCAGATTAAAAGCTCAAACGTGCTGTTTTGCTAAAATAAGCATTTTCAAGCATTTTAGATCGCTGAAATCGTTCAACAGACGCAAATATTAATAAAAAACGAATAATAAAATTTCGTCGTTTTATAAGCGTTTTACGCGTTAAAACGGCAGAATAAAAGCTCAAAACGTGCTGTTTTGCTAAAATAAGCATTTTCACATTTAGATCGTTGAAATCACCAACAGAAGCAATATTAATAAAAAAAACGAATAATAAAAAAATTCGCCGTTTTATGCTGTTTTACGCGTTAAAACGCAGATTAAAAGCTCAAAACGTGCTGTTTTGCTAAAATAAGCATTAAAGCATTTTGTATCGCTTAAATCGTTCAAATAGACGCGCAATATTAATAAAAACGAATAATAAAAAATTTCGTCGTTTTTATGCTGTTTTACGCGTTAAAACGCTGATTAAAGCTCAAAACGTAAGCTTTTTCTAAAAAAAGATTTTCCCAAACATTTTTGATCGTTGGGAAAACGTTCAAAAGACGCAATATTAATAAAAAAAAATAAAAAAATTTTTGTCGTTTTTTTGTTGAAAAGCGTTTAAACGCTGATTAAAGCTCAAAAAAGTGATGTTTTGCTTTAAACCCAAGCATTTTATATCGTTTAAATCGTTCAAATAGGGGGCTATATTTTTAAAAAAACGAATAATAAAAAAAATTTTCGTTTTATGCTGTTTTTTCGCGTTAAAACGCTGATTAAAGCTCAAAAAGTGCTGTTTTTGCTAAAATAAGCATTTTCAAGCATTTTAGATCGTTGGGAAAAAGTTCCAAAAAAGAAGCAATATGAATTAAAAAAAAATAAAAATTTTCGTTTGTATGCTGTTTTCCTTAAAACGCAGATTAAAAGCTCAAAAAAGGTGCTGTTTTAATTTAAAAAAAGCATTTTCAAAACATTTTAAACGTTGAAATCGTTCAAATAGACGCAATATTAAAAAAAACGAATAATAAAAAATTTCCCCTCGTTTTTTTGCTGTTTTTCGCGTTAAAACGCAGAATAAAGCTCAAAACGGGTGTTTTTCTAAAATAAGCATTTTCAAGTATTTTAGATTGTTTAAATCGTTCAAATAGAAGAATTAAAAAACGAATAATAAAAATTGTCGTTTTATGCTGTTTTTTCGCGTTAAAAAGCAGATTAACGCTCAAAACGTGCTGTTTTGCTAAAATAAGATTTTCAAGCATTTTAGATCGTTGAAATCGTTCAAAAGACGGGAAAATTTAAAAAAAACAAATAATAAAAAAATTTCCCCTCATTTTTAAGCTGTTTTTCGCGTTAAAACGCAAATTAAAGTCAAAAAGTGCTGTTTTTGGGTAAAATAAGCATTTTTTAAGCATTTTGATCGTTTATATCGTTCAAAAGACGCTTAAATTTAAAAAAAACGAATAATAAAAAAAATTTTTGTCGTTTTATGTTGTTTTACGCGTTAAAACGAAAAAAGCTCAAAAAGTGCTGTTTTGCTAAAATAACATTTTTTAAGCATTTTAGATCGTTAAAACCCTTCAAATAGAAGAATATTTTAAAAAAAGAATAATAAAAAAATTTGTCGTTTTAGGGTTTTTACGCGTTATAACGCAGATTAAAGTTTTAAAAAGGCTGTTTTGCTAAAATAAGCATTTTCAAGCATTTTAAATCGTTGAAATTGTTCAAAAGACGCAATATTAATAAAAAAAGAATAATAAAAAAATTTTTGTCGTTTTTTTGTTTTTTTTTAGCGTTAAAAAGCTTTTTTAAAGCCCCAAAAAGTGCTGTTTTTCTAAAATTAGCATTTTCAAGCATTTTAGATCGTTGAAATCGTTCAAATGAGGCAATATTAATAAAAAACGAATAATAAAATTTCGTCGTTTTTATGTTTTTTTACGCGTTAAAACGCTGATTAAAGCTCAAACGTGCTGTTTTGCTAAAATAGCATTTTCAAGCTTTAGATCGTTGAAATCCCTTCAAAAAGACGCAATATTAATAAAAACGAATAATAAAAAATTTGTCGTTTTATGCTGTTTTACGCGTTAAAACGCAGATTAAAGCTCAAAACGTGCTGTTTTGCTAAAATAAGCATTTTCAAGCATTTTAGATCGTTGAAATCGTTCAAATAGAAGCAATATTAATAAAAAAGAATAATAAAAATTTCGTCGTTTTAGCTGTTTACGCGTTAAAACGCAGATTAAAAACTCAAAACGTGCTGTTTTGCTAAAATAAGCATTTTCAAGCATTTTAGATCGTTGAAATCGTTCAAATAGACGCAATATTAATAAAAAAGAATAATAAAAAAGTCGTCGTTTTTTTGCTGTTTTACGCGTTAAAACGCAGATTAAAGCTCAAAACGTGCTGTTTTGCTAAAATAAGCATTTTCAAGCATTTTAGATCGTTGAAATCGTTCAAATAGAAGCAATATTAATAAAAACGAATAATAAAAAATTCGTCGTTTTTTTGCTGTTTTACGCGCTAAAACGCAGATTAAAAGCTCAAAACGTGCTGTTTTGCTAAAATAAGCATTTTCAAGCATTTTAGATCGTTGGAAATCGTTCAAATAGACGCAATATTAATAAAAACGAATAGTAAAAATTCGTCGGTTTTATGCTGTTTACGCGTTAAAACGCAGATTAAAGCTCAAAACGTGCTGTTTTGCAAAATAAGCATTTTCAAGCATTTTAGATCGTTGAAATCGTTCAAATAGAGCAATATTAATAAAAAACGAATAATAAAAATCGTCGTTTTTATGCTGTTTTACGCGTTAAAACGCAGATTAAAAACTCAAAACGTGCTGTTTTGCTAAAATAAGCATTTTCAAGCATTTTAGATCGTTGAAATCGTTCAAATAGACGCAATATTTAAAAAAAACGAATAATAAAAATTTCGTCGTTTTATGCTGTTTTACGCGTTAAAACGCTGATTAAAGCTCAAAACGTGATGTTTTGCAAAATAAGGCATTTTCAAGCATTTTAGATCGTTGAAATCGTTCAAATAGACCCCAATATTAATAAAAAAGTAATAAAAATTCGTCGTTTTATGCTGTTTTTCGCGTTAAAACGCAGATTAAAAGCTCAAAACGTGCTGTTTTGCTAAATGCTTTTCAAGCATTTTAGATCGTTGAAATCGTTCAAATAGAGCCATATGAATAAAAACGAATAATAAAAATTTCGTCGTTTTTATGCTTTTTACGCGTTTAAAAAGCAGATTAAAGCTCAAAACGTGCTGTTTTGCTAAAATAAGCATTTTCAAGCATTTTAGATCGTTGAAATCGTTCAAATAGACGCATATTATAAAAACGAATAATAAAAAATTTCCCCTCGTTTTACTGTTTTACGCGTTAAAAAGCTGATTAAAGCTCAAAACGTGTGTTTTTAAAATAAGCATTTTCAAGCATTTTATATCGTTGAACCCTTCAAAAGAGCAATATTAATAAAAAACGAAAATAAATTTGTCGTTTTTTAGGGTTTTTCGCGTTAAAACGCTGTTGCAAAAACGTGTGTTTTGCTAAAATGCTTTTCAAGCATTTTAGATCGTTGTAATCGTTCAAATAGAAGAATATGAATAAAAATAAAATTTTGTCGTTTTATGCTGTTTTACGCGTTAAAACGCAGATTAAAAGCTCAAACGCCTGTTTTGGGAAAAATAACATTTTCAAGCATTTAGATCGTAAAAAGTTTAAATAGAATATTATAAAACGAATAATAAAAATTTCGCGTTTTATGCTGTTTTACGCGTTAAAACGCAGATTAAAGCTCAAAAAGTGCTGTTTTGTAAAATAAGCATTTTCAAACATTTTAGATCGTTGAAATCGTTCAAATAGAAGGAATTTAAAAAAACGAATAATAAAAATTCGTCGTTTTTTTGTGTTTTACGCGTTAAAACGGGTTAAACTCAAAACTCTTTTTGCGAAAAAAAGCATTTTCAAGCATTTAGACGTTGAAATCGTTCAAATAGACGCAATATAATAAAAACGAATAGAAAAAATTCGCGGTTTTATGCTGTTTACGCGTTAAACGCAGATTAAACCCCAAAACGTGCTGTTTTCAAAATAAACATTTTCAAGCATTTTAGATCGTTGAAATCGTTCAAATAGCGCAATATTAATAAAAACGAATAAAAAAAATTCTCTTTTATGCTGTTTCGGTTAAAAACGCAGATTAAAGCTCAAAACGTGCTGTTTGCAAAATAAGCATTTTCAAACTTTTATCGTTGAATCTTCAAATAGACGCAATTTAATAAAACAATTAAAAAATTTTGTCGTTTTATGCTGTTTTACGCGTTAAAACGCTGATTAAAACTCAAACGTGTTTTTCTAAATAAGCATTTTCAAGCATTTTAGATCGTTGAAATCGTTAAATAGACGCAAATTAATAAAAAACGAATAATAAAAATTCGTCGTTTTATGCTGTTTTCCCTTAAAACGCAGATTAAAAGTTCAAAACGGCTGTTTTGCTAAAATAAATTTTTCAAGCATTTTAGATCGTTAAATCGTTCAAATAGAACCATATGAATAAAAAACGAATAATAAAAATTTTTGTCGTTTTTTTGCTTTTTACGCGTTAAAACGCAGATTAAAGCTCAAAACGCTGTTTTGCTAAAATAAGCATTTTCAAGCTTTTAGATCGGTTAAATCGTTTAAATAGAAGCAATATTAATAAAAACGAATAATAAAAATTCGTCATTTTTATGTGTTTTACCCTTAAAACAGATTAAAGCTCAAAACGTGTTTTTTTGCTAAAATAAGCATTTTCGCATTTTTGATCGTTGAAATGTTCAAATGGACGCAATTAAAAAAAATAATAAAAATTTCGTCGTTTTTATGCTGTTTTACGCGTTAAACGCAGAATAAAACTCAAGACGGCTGTTTTTGCTAAAATAAGCATTTTCAAGCATTTAGATCTTGAAATCGTCAATAAAGCAATATTATTAAAACGAATAATAAAAATAAGTCGTTTTATGCTGTTTTCGCGTTAAAACGCAGATTAAGCTCAAAACGTCTGTTTTGCTAAAATACAAGCATTTTAGATCGTTGAAAATTTCAAATACGCATATTTAATAAAACGAATAATAAAAAATTCGTCGTTTTACGCTTTGCTTTAAACGCTGATAACTCAAACTGATGTTTTGCTAAATAAGCATTTTCAAGCATTTTATTATCGTTGAATCGTTCAAATAGACGCTATTAATAAAACGAATAATAAAAATTCTTTGTTTTATGTGTTTTACGCGTTAAAACGCGATTAAAGCTAAAACGTGCTGTTTTGCTAAAATAAGCATTTTTCAAGCATTTTAGATCGTTGAACGTTCAAATAGAACAATATGAATAAAAACGAATAATAAAAATTTGTCGTTTTTTTGCTGTTTAGCGTTAAAACGCAGATTAAACTCAAAAAAATCTGTTTTTGAAATAAGCATTTCGCAATTTTAGATCGTTGAAACGTTTTTAAAAAGAAGCTAAATTAATAAAACGAATAATAAAAATTTTCCCTTTTTATGCTGTTTACGCGTTAAAACGCAGATTAAAGTAAAACGCTGTTTTGCTAAAATAAGCATTTTCAAGCATTTTGAAACGTGAAATCTTCAAATAGACGCATATTAATAAAAACGGATAATAAAAATTCGTCGTTTTAGCTGTTTTACGCGTTAAAACGCAGAATAAAGCTCAAAACGTGCGTTTCAAAATATGCATTTTCAAGCATTTTAGATTGTTGAAATCTTTCAAATAGAAGCAATATTAATAAAAAAAGAATAATAAAATTCGTCGTTTTATTTTTTACGCGTTAAAACGCAGATTAAAGCTCAAAACGTGCTGTTTTTAAAATAAGCATTTTCAAGCATTTTAGATCGTTGAAATCGTTCAAATAGAAGCAATATTAATAAAAACGAATAATAAAAAATTCGTCTTTTTATGCTGTTTACGCGTTAAAAAGCAGATTAAAGTCAAAAGGCTGTTTTGCTAAAATAAGCATTTTCAGCATTTTTGATCGTTAAATCGTTCAAATAACGCAATTAATAAAAACGAATAATAAAAATTTCGTCGTTTTTTGCTTTTACGCGTTAAACGCTGATTAAACTCAAAACGGATGTTTTGCTAAAATAAATTTTCAAGCATTTTAGAACGTGAAATCGTTCAATAGACGCAATATTTTAAAAAAACGAATAAAAAAATTCGTCGTTTTTTTGTGTTTTAGCTTAAAACGCAGAAAAGTTCAAAAACGTCTTTTTGCTAAAAAAAGTTTTCAAGCATTAGATCGTGAACGTTCAAAAAGCCATATGAATTAAAAACGAAAAAACGTCGTTTTTTTGCTTTTTACGCGTTAAAAAGCAGATTAAACTCAAAAAGTGCTGTTTTAAAATAAGCATTTTCAAGAAGATCGTTGAAACGTTTTAAAAGAAGCAATATTAATAAAAACGAATAAAAAAGTCAATGTTTTACCGGGTTAAAACGCGGATTAAAAATAAAAAGTGCTGTTTTGCAAAAAAAGCATTTTTAAGCATTTTGATGTTGAAATGTTCAAATGACGAAATTAATAAAAAAGAATAATAAAAAACTCGTTTTTTGCGTTTTTCGCCCAAAACGCAGAAAAAAAAGACGGGGTGTTTTGCTTTAAAAAAACTTTTTAAGCATTTTAGATCGTTGAAATCGTTTTAAATAGAAGCAATATTAATCAAAAATAAAAATACGTCGTTTTTTTTGCTGTTTTACCGTTAAAACGCAGATTGTAAAAAAAAAAACTTTTCAAAAAAAAAAAACG
>NW_027047425.1:0-14975 GCF_025399875.1 Dalotia coriaria
AATCTGCGTTTTTTTAAAGCGTAAAACAGCATAAAAAAGACGAATTTTTTTATTCGTTTTTTTATTAATATTGCTTTTATTTGAACGGGTTTCAACGATCCAAAAAAGCTTGAAAATTCTTTTTTTGCAAAAAAGCACGTTTTGAGCCAAAAAGCGTTTTTTAAAGCGTAAAAAAAACATAAAAAAGACGAAAATTTTTTTTTCGTTTTTATTAATAATTTTCTTCTATTTAAACAAATTTTAACGATCAAAAACTTGAAAATGCTTATTTAGCAAAACAACACGTTTTTTAGCTTTTTAAACGCGTTTAACGCGTAAAACGGGATAAAAAAGACGAATTTTATTATTCGTTTTTTTTAATATTGCTTTTATTTGAACGATTTCAACGTTAAAATTCTTGAAAATGCTTTAAAAAGGCCCTTTTGAGGGGAAAACCCGCGTTTTTAAAGCGTAAAACAGCATAAAAAAGACGAATTTTTTTTTTATTCGTTTTTTTTTTTAATTTGCCCTCTATTTTAAAAAGGGCAACGATCTAAAATTTAAAAACTTTTTTGGGAGCAAAAAAGGGACGTTTGAAAGGGAATTGCGTTTTTTAACCCTAAAACAGCATAAAACGACGGGAAAAATTTTTTTATTCGTTTTTTTTAATTGGGTTTAAACGGTTTTCCCGCGATCTAAAATGCTTGAAAATGCTTATTTTGGGAAAACAACGCGTTTTGAGGGTTTTTTTCTGCGTTTTAACGCGTAAAAAAAGCCAAAAAAAAAGACAAATTTTTATTATTCGTTTTTTTTTAATATTGCTTCTATTTAAAAGTTTTTTCGATCTAAAATTCTTGAAAATGCTTATTTTAAAAAACAGCACGTTTTGAAGGGTTTTTAAACTGCGTTTTTAAAGCGTAAAAAAAGCATAAAAAAGACAATTTTTTTTTTATTCGTTTTTTTTTAAAATTTTCTTTTTATTTGAACGATTTCCCGATCTAAAATTCTTGAAAAAGCTTATTTTTTCAAAACAGCACGTTTTGAGCTTTAATCTGCGTTTTTTAAAGCGTAAAACGGGAAAAAAGACGAATTTTTTATTATTCGTTTTTTTATTAATATTTGCGTCTGTTGAACGATTTCAACGATCTAAAATCTTGAAAATGCTTATTTTATAAAACAGCACGTTTGAGCTTTATTCTGCGTTTAACGCGTAAAACAACATAAAACGGCGAAATTTTATTATTCGTTTTTATTAATATTGCTTCTATTTAAACGATTTCAACGATCTGGAAATGCTTGAGAAAATGTATTTAGCAAAACAACACGTTTTGAGCTTTAATCTGCGCGTTTAACGCGTAAAACAGCATAAAACGACAATTTTTATTATTCGTTTTGTGTAGCTTCTATTTGAGACGGTTCAACGATCTAAAATTCTTGAAAATGCTTATTTTAGCAAAAACGGCGTTTTGAGCTTTTAATCACGTTTTAACGCGTAAAACGGCAGCATAAAACGACGAATTTTTATTATTCGTTTTTTTATTAATATTGCGTCTATTTGAACGATTTCAACGATCTTCAAATGCTTTGAAATACTTATTTTAGCAAAGGCAAGCACGTTTGAGCTTTAATCTGCCGTTTTAACGCGTAAAACCAGCATAAAACGACGAATTTTTATTATTCGTTTTTGTGTATTGCTTCTATTTGAACGATTTCAGCGATCTAAAAATGCTTGAGAAAATGCTTATTTTAGCAAAGAAACAGCACGTTTGAGCTTTATTTTCGCGTTTTAACGCGTAAAACAGCATAAAACGACAGAAATTTTTATTATTCGTTTTTTTATTAATATTGCTTCTGTTAAACGATTTCAACTTGATCTAAAATGCTTGAAATGCTTATTTTAGCAAAACAATAACACGTTTGAGCTTTTAATCTGAGTTTTAACGCGTAAAACGGCATAAAACGACAGGGAATTTTTATTATTCGTTTTATTAAATATTTAGCTCTATTTGAACGATTTCAACGATCTAAATGCTTGAAAATGCTTATTTTAGCAAAACAGCGTTTGAGCTTTAATCTGCGTTTAACGCATTAAAACAACATAAAACGACAGATTTTTTATTATTCGTTTTTATTAATATTGCGTCTGTTGAACGATTTCAACGATCTAAATGCTTGAAAATGCTTATTTTAGCAAAACAGCACGTTTGAGCTTTAATCAGCGTTTTAACGCGTAAAACAACATAAAACGACGAAATTTTTATTATTCGTTTTTATTAATGTGCGTCTATTTGAACGATTTCAACGATCTAAAATGCTTGAAAATGCTTATTTTAGCAAAACAGCACGTTTTGAGCTTTAATCTGCGTTTTAACGCATAAACAGCATAAAAACGACGAAATTTTTATTATTCGTTTTTAATAATATTGCGTCTATTTGAACGATTTCAACGATCTAAAATTTTTGAAAATGCTTATTTTAGCAAAACAGCACGTTTTGAGCTTTAATCTGCGTTTTAACGCGTAAAACAGATAAAACGACGAAATTTTTATTATTCGTTTTTATTAATATTGTTCTATTTGAACGATTTCAACGATCTAAAATGCTTGAAAATGCTTATTTTAGCAAAAAAAGCACGTTTTGAGCTTTTTAAACTGCGTTTTAACGCGTAAACAGCATAAAAACGACGAATTTTTTATTATTCGTTTTTATTAATATTGCTTCTATTTGAACGATTTCAACGATCTAAAATGCTTGAAAATGCTTATTTTAGCAAAACAGCACGTTTTGAGCTTTAATCTGCGTTTTAACCGTAAAACAGCATAAAACGACGAAATTTTTATTATTCGTTTTTATTTATTGCGTCTATTTGAACGATTTCAACGATCTAAAATGCTTGAAAATGCTTATTTTAGCAAAAACAGCACGTTTTGAGCTTTAATCTGCGTTTTAACGCGTAAAACAGCATAAAAACGACGAATTTTTATTATTGTTTTTATTAATATTGCTTTTATTTGAACGATTTCAAAAATGCTTGAAAATGCTTATTTTAAAGCAAAACAGCACGTTTTGAGCTGTAATCTGCGTTTTAACGCGTAAAACGTTATAAAAAACGACGAATTTTTATTATTCGTTTTTATTAATATTGCTTTTATTTGAACGATTTAACGATCTAAAATGCTTGAAAAATGCTTATTTTAGCAAAACAGCACGTTTTGAGCTTTTAATCTGCGTTTTAACGCGTAAAACAGCATAAAAAAAAAACGACTCCAAACTTCGGTCATCTCAGCTCCGTCAATACGCTCATCGGAACGCATCAACCAATCTGCAAAATGCTGAAAAATAAGCTTATTTTGTTGAAAACCGCAATGTTTGAGCCTCTTATCTCTGCGTTTAACGCGTAAAACAGCATAAAACGACGATTTTTGCTACACTTTCGCTGTTTTTATTAATATTGCGTCTATTTTGAACGATTTCAACGATCTAAATGCTTTTGAAAATGCTTATTTTAGCAAACAGCGTTTTGAGTTTTAATCTGTGTTTTAACGCGTAAAACGTTAATAAAACGACGAATTTTTTATTATTCGTTTTTATTAATACTGCTTCTATTTGAACGATTTCAACGATCTAAAAATGCGTGTGTTACGCAGCGTTTCAGCACGTTTTGAGTTTTTAATCAGCGTTTTAACGCGTAAAACAGCATAAAACGACGAAATTTTTATTATTCGTTTTTAATAATATTGCGTCTATTTAACGATTTCAACGATCTAAAAATTTGAAAATGCTTTATTTTAGCAAAACAGCACGTTTTGAGTTTTAATCTGCGTTTTTAACGCGTAAAACAGGAAAACGATGAATTTTTATTATTCGTTTATTAATATTACTTTTATTTGAACGATTTCAACGATCTAAAATGCTGAAAATGCTTATTTTAGCAAAACAGCACGTTTTGAGTTTTTAATCTGCGTTTTAACGCGTAAAACAGCACATAAAACGACGAATTTTTTATTATTCGTTTTTATTAATATTGCTTCTATTTGGAACGATTTCAACGATCTAAATGCTTGAAAATGCTTATTTTAGCAAAACTGCACGTTTTGAGTTTATTCTGCGTTTAACGCGTAAATGCAGCATAAAACGACGAAATTTTTATTATTCTTTTTAATATTGCGTCTATTTGAACGATTTCAACGATCTAAAATGCTTGAAAAATGCTTTATTTTAGCAAACAGCACGTTTTGAGCTTTAATCTGCGTTTCAACGTAAACAGCATAATAACGACGAATTTTTTTATTATTCGTTTTTATTTTATTGCGTCTATTTGAACGATTTCAACGATCTAAAGTGCTTGAAAATGCTTTATTTTAGCAAAACAGCACGTTTTGAGTTTTAATCTGCGTTTTAACGCGTAAAAACAGCATAAAACGACGCACTTTTATTTTTCGTTTTTATTAATATTGCTTTTATTTTGAACAATTTAACGATCTTAAAAATGCTTGAAAATGCTTATTTAGCAAACAGCACGTTTTGAGTTTTAATCTGCGTTTTAACGCGTAAAACAGTTAATAAAACGACGAATTTTTATTATTCGTTTTTCTAATACGTTTCTATTTGAACGATTTCAACGATTTAAAATGCTTGAAATGCTTATTTTAAAGCAAACAGCACGTTTTGAGCTTTATTCTGCGTTTTAACGCGTAAAACAGCATAAAAACGACGAAATTTCTTTTATTATTCTTTCGTTTTTTATTAATTACGCGTCTATTTGAACGATTTTAACGATCTAAAATGCTGGAAAATGCTTATTTTAGCAGAACAGCACGTTTTGAGCTTTAATCTGCGTTTAACGCGTAAAACAAAAAGGCAAAAACGACGAATTTTTTTATTATTCGTTTTTATTAATATTGCTTCTATTTGAACGATTTCAACGATCTAAAAATGCTTGAAAATGCTATTTTAGCAAAACAGCACGTTTTTGAGCTTTAATCAGCGTTTTAACGCGTAAAACAGCATAAAAACGACGAAATTTTTATTATTCGTTTTTGTATTAATATTGCGTCTATTTGAACGATTTCAACAATCTAAAAATGCTTGAAAATGCTTATTTTAGCAAAACAGCACGTTTTGAGCTTTAATCTGCGTTTTAACGCGTAAAAACAGCATAAAACGACGAATTTTTATTATTCGTTTATTAATACCGCTTCTATTTTGAACGATTTCAACGATCTAAAATGCTTGAAAAGCTTATTTTAGCAAAACAGCACGTTTGAGCTTTAATCTGCGTTTTAACTCGTAAAACAAAAGCATAAAAACGACGAAATTTTTATTATTCGTTTTTATTTTTTATTGCGTCTATTTGAACGATTCCCAACGATCTAAAATGTTTAATTTTAGCAAAACAGCACGTTTTGAGCTGTAATCTGCGTTTTAACGCGTAAAACAGCATAAAAACGACGAATTTTTATTATTCGTTTTATTAATATTGCTTTTATTTGAACGATTTCAACGATCTAAAAATGCTTGAAAATGCTTATTTTAGCAAACAGCACGTTTTGAGCTTTAATCTGCTTTAACGCAAAACAGCATAAAACGACGAATTTTATTATTCGTTTTTATTGGCTGTTTCTATTTGAACGATTTCAACGATCTAAAATGCTTGAAAATGCTTATTTTAGCAAAACTGCACGTTTTGAGCTTTTATCTTCCCTGCGTTTAACGCGTAAAACAGCATAAAAAAATCACGAAATTTTTATTATCTTCGTTTTTTATTAATATTGCGTCTATTTGAACGTGATTTTCAACGATCTAAAATGCTTGAAAATGCTTATTTTTAGCAAACAGCACGTTTTGAGCTTTAATCTGCGTTTTAACGCGTAAAACAGCATAAAACGACGAATTTTTATTATTCGTTTTTTATTTTTATTGCGTCTATTTGAACGATTTCAACGACTCAAAATGCTTAAAATGCTTATTTTAGCAAAAAACAGTTAATGTTTTGAGCTTTAATTGCGTTTTTACGCGTAAAACAGCATAAAACGACCAATTTTTTTATTTTTCGTTTTTATTAATATTGCTTTATTTTGAACAATTTCAACGATCTAAAAATGCTTGAAATGCTTATTTTAGCAAAACAGCACGTTTTGAGTTTTCTTTACCCGCGTTTTAACGCGTAAAACAGCATAAAAACGACGAAATTTTTATTATTCGTTTTTTATTAATATTGCGTCTATTTGAACGATTTCAACGATCTGCAATGCTTGAAAATGCTTATTTTAGCAAAACAGCACGTTTGAGCTTTAATCTGCGTTTTAACGCGTAAACAGCATAAAACGACGAATTTTATTATTCGCTTTTTATTAATACCGCTTCTATTTGAACGATTTCAACGATCTGGGGTAATGCTTTAAAAATGCTTATTTTAGCAAAACAGCACGTTTTGGAGCTTTAATCAGCGTTTTAACGCGTAAACAGCATAAAAACGACGAAATTTTTATTATCTGCTTTTTATTAATATTGCGTCTATTTGAACGATTTCAACGATCTAAAATGCTTGAAAATGCTATTTTGAAAGCAAAAACAGCACGTTTTGAGTTTTAATCTGCGTTTTAACGCGTAAAACAGCACAAAAACGACGAATTTTTATTATTCGTTTTTGGTCATCACTGCTTCATTTGAACGATTTCAACGATCTAAATGCTTAAAAAATGCTTATTTTAGCAAAACAACACGTTTTGAGCTCTAATCAGCGTTTAACGCGTAAAACAGCACATAAAAACGACGAAATTTTTATTATTCGTTTTTATTAATATTGCGTCTATTTGAACGATTTCAACGATCTAAAATGCTGAAAATGCTTATTTTGTTGTAAAACAGCACGTTTTGAGCTTAACGTTTCTAACGCAAAAGCATAAAACGACGAATTTTTATTATTCGTTTTATTAATATTGCCGCATTTGAACGATATCAAACGATCTAAAATGGAAAATGCTTATTTTAGCAAACAGCACGTTTTGAGCTTTAATCTGCGTTTTAACGCGCAAAACAGCATAAAACGACGAATTTTTATTATTCGTTTTTAATACTCGTTTTATTTGAACGATTTTAACGATCTAAAATGCTTAAAAATGCTTATTTTAGCAAAAACAGCACGTTTTGAGCTTTAATCAGCGTTTTAACGCGTAAAACAGCATAAAACGACGAAATTTTATTATTCGTTTTTATTAATATTGCGTCTATTTTAAACGATTTCAACGATCTAAAAATGCTTGAAAATGCTTTTATTTTAAAGCAAAACGCACGTTTTGCTTTAATCTGCGTTTTAACGCGTAAAACAGCATAAAACGACGAATTTTTATTATTCGTTTTTATTAATACTGCCATTTGAACGATTTCAACGATCTAAAATGCTTAAAAATGCTTATTTTAGCAAACAGCACGTTTTGAGCTTTAATCAGCGTTTAACGCGTAAAACAGCATAAAAAACGACGAAATTTTATTATTCGTTTTTATTAATATTGCGTCTATTTGAACGATTTCAACGATCTAAAATGCTGAAAATGCTTATTTTAGCAAAACAGCACGTTTTTGAGCTTTAATCTGCGTTTAACGCGTAAAAAGCATAAAAACGACGAAATTTTTGCCACGTTTTTTATTAATATTGCGTCTATTTGAAACGATTTCAACCATCTAAAATGCTTGAAAATGCTTATTTGTAGCAAAACAGCACGTTTTGGAGTTTTAATCTGCGTTTTAGCGTAAACAGCATAAAAACGACGAATTTTTTATTATTCGTTTTTATTAATATTGTTTATTTGAACGATTTCAACGATCTAAAATGCTTGAAAATGCTTATTTTAGCAAAACTGCACGTTTTGAGCTTATTCTGCGTTTTGGGCGTAAAAACAGCATAAAACGACGAAATTTTTATTATTCGTTTTGACGTGATAACGTCTTTAAAATCGTTTTTACGGTGACCGTTCAGAAACATTGTGTCGAGCGAGGTCGATCGCAGGTATACCCCCCTCCTTCGTTGAGTAACGAGAGAGAGACGGACCGATCTTCCGTCTCATCTCGAGCGCTGCCAGTCATTCCGACTTCGTAGGTTCAGAGAGAGACGGACCGGATCTCTGTCTCATCTCGAGCGCTGCCAGTCATTCCGTGCTGTCATAGCGTTCGAGTGAGTTGACCGATCTTTCCGTCTCTCTCACTCTAGCGGTGGGCATGGCCAAACGAATGGAGATTTTCTCGTGCGGTTGCTTTCGTTGAATGTTTTATCGGCCGATAAAAGTTTTGTGTAGTGTGCGGGGAGCCAATGTGCAAAACAAAATGTGAAGTGCAAGTGAAGTGTTACAACAATTGCAACAAACAAAACTTATATCACGAATAAGACGTTATCACGTAAAACATCTCGATCGTAAACCTACTTTACAAACAACTTAAATTTTTTTATTAATATTGCGTCGGCTTGAACGATTTCAACGATCTAAAATGCTTGAAAATGCTTATTTTAGCAAAACAGCACGTTTTTGAGCTTTAATCTGCGTTTTAACGCGTAAAACAGCATAAAACGACGAATTTTTATTATTCGTTTTATTTTTATTGCGTCTATTTGAACGATTTCAACGTGATCTAAATGCTTGAAAATGCTTTATTTTAGCAAAAACAGCACGTTTTGAGTTTTAATCTGCGTTTAACGCGTAACAGCATAAAAACGACAAATTTTTATTTTTCGTTTTTATTACTGATACTTTTATTTTGAACGATTTCAACGATCTAAAATGCTTGAAAAATGCTTATTTTTAGCAAAAACAGCATCGTTTTGAGCTTTAATCTGCGTTTTAACGCGTAAACAGCATAAAAACGACGAAATTTTTATTATTCGTTTTATTAATATTGCGTCTATTTGGAACGATTTCAACGATCTAAAATGCTTGAAAATGCTTATTTTAGCAAAAACAGCACGTTTTGAGCTTAATCTGCGTTTTAACGCGTAAAACAGCATAAAACGACGAATTTTTATTATTCGTTTTTATTAATATCGCTTCTATTTGAACGATTTCAACGATCTAAAATGCTTGAAAATGCTTATTTTAGCAAAAACAGCACGTTTTGAGCTTTAATCTGCGTTTAACGCGTAAAAACAGCATAAAAAACGACGAATTTTTATTCGTTTTTTATTAATATTGGTACCTATTTGAACGATTTCAACGATCTAAAAATGCTTTCTGAAAATGCTTATTTCAGCAAAACAGCACGTTTTGAGTTTTAATCTGCGCTTAACGCGTAAAAACACATAAAAACGACGAATTTTTATTATTCGCTTTTTCTAACATTGCTTCTATTTGAACGATTTCAACGATCCAAAATGCTGAAAATGCTTATTTTAGCAAAACAGCACGTTTTGAGCTTTATTCTGCGTTTTAACGCGTAAAACAGCATAAAAAACGACGAAATTTTTATTATTATTCGTTTTTATTAATATTGCGTCTATTTGAACGATTTTAACGATCTAAAAATGCTTGAAAAATGCTTATTTGTGCTAAGAACAGCACGTTTTGAGCTTTTAATCTGCGTTTAACGGGCGTAAAACAGCATAAAACGACGAATTTTTTATTATTCGTTTTTTACAATATTGCTTCTATTTTGAACGTGATTTCAACGATCTAAAATGCTTGAAAATGATTATTTTAGCAAAACAGCACGTTTTGAGCTTTAATCTGCGTTTAACGCGTAAAACAGCATAAAACGACGAAGTTTTTTATTATTCGTTTTTATTACTATTGCGCCTATTTTGAACGATTTCAACGACTAAAATGCTTTCAAAATGCTTATTTAGCAAAACAGCACGTTTTGAGTTTTAATCGCGTTCTAACGCGTAAAACAGCATAAAAACGACGAAATTTTATTATTCGTTTTTTTATTAATATTGCTTCTATTTGAACGATTTCAACGATCTAAAATGCTTGAAAATGCTTATTTTAGCAAAACAGCACGTTTTGAGCTTTATTCTGCTATAACGCGTAAACAGCATAAAAACGACGAAATTTTTATTATTCGTTTTTATTAAATATTGCGTCTATTTGGAACGATTTCAACGATCTAAAATGCTTGAAAATGCTTATTTTAGCAAAACAGCACTTTTGAGCTTTTAATCTGCGTTTTAACGCGTAAAACAGCATAAAATGACGATTTTTTTATTATTCGTTCTTTTATTAATATTGCTTTATTTAAAACGATTTCAACGATCTAAAAATGCTTGAGAATGCTTATTTTAGCAAAACAGCACGTTTTGAGCTTAACTGCGTTTTAACGCGTAAAACAGCATAAAACGACGATTTTTTATTATTCGTTTTTATTAATATTGCTTCATTTGAACGATTTCGGTTTATCTAAAATGCTTGAAACTGCTTTATTTTAAAGCAAAACAGCACGTTTTGAGCTTTAATCTGCGTTTAACGCGTAAAAACAGCATAAAAAATGACGAATTTTTATTATTCGTTTTTATTAATATTGCTTCTATTTAAACGATTTCAACGATCTAAAATGCTTAAAATGCTTATTTAGCAAAACAGCACGTTTTGAGCTAAATTCGCGTTTGAACGCGTAAAAGAGCATAAAACGACGAAATTTTTATTATTCGTTTTTATTAATATTGGTTCTATTTGAACGATTTCAACGATCTAAAATGCTTGAAAATGCTTATTTTAGCAAAACAGCACGTTTTGAGCTTTAATCTGCGTTTTAACGCGTAAAACAGCATAAAAACGACGAATTTTTATTATTCGTTTTTATTAATATTGCTTCTATTTGAACGATTTCAACGATCTAAAATGCTTGAAAATGCTTATTTTAGCAAAACAGCCCTTTTGAGCTTTAATCTGCGTTTTAACGCGTAAAACAGCATAAAAACGACGAATTTTTATTATTCGTTTTTATTAATATTGCTTCTATTTGAACGATTTCAACGATCTAAAATGCTTGAAAATGCTTATTTTAGCAAAACAGCACGTTTTGAGCTTTTAATCTGCGTTTTAACGCGTAAAACAGCATAAAACGACGAATTTTTATTATTCGTTTTTATTAATATTGCGTTCTATTTGAACGATTTCAACGATCTAAAATGCTTGAAAATGCTTATTTTAGCAAAACAGCACGTTTTGAGCTTTAATCTGCGTTTTAACGCGTAAAACAGCATAAAAACGACGAATTTTTATTATTCGTTTTTATTAATATTGCTTCTATTTGAACGATTTCAACGATCTAAAATGCTTGAAAATGCTTATTTTAGCAAAACAGCACGTTTTGAGCTTTAATCAGCGTTTTAACGCGTAAAACAGCATAAAACGACGAAATTTTATTATTCGTTTTTATTAAATTGTCTATTTGAACGATTTCAACGATCTAAAATGCTTGAAAATGCTTATTTTAGCAAAACAGCACGTTTTGAGTTTAATTCGCGTTTTAACGCGTAAAACAGCATAAATGAGAATTTTATTATTCGTTTTTATTATTTGCTCTATTTGAAGATTTCAACGATTAAAATCTTGAAAATGCTTTATCTAAAAAATAAGCGTTTTGAGCTTAATTCGCGTTTTAACGCGTAAAACAGCATATAACGACGAATTTTTATTATTCGTTTTTTATTAATTTGCCTCTTTGAAGATTTCAAGATCAAAATGCTTGAAAATGCTTATTCTAAAAAACAGCACGTTTTGAGTTTTTATCAGCGTTTAACGCGTTAAAACAGCATAAAACGACAAATTTATTAATTCGTTTTTATTAATATTGCGTCTATTTGACGATTTCAACGATCTTAAAAGCTTAAAACAGCTATTTAAAAAATGCACGTTTTGAGTTTATAATCTGCGTTTTTAACGAAATCACATAAAAACGTGAAAATCTTTTTTACTTTTTTATTTTTCTCTTTAACGATTTCAACGATCTAAAATGCTGAAAATGCTTATTTTAAAATTCGTTTTGAGTTTAATCTGCGTTTTAACCGTAAAACAATAAAAACGACAATTTTATTATTCGTTTTTATTAATATTGCGTCTATTTGACGATTTCAACGATCTAAAAATGCTTGAAAATGCTTATTTTATTTAATCTGCGTTTTTAAAGCGTAAAACAGCATAAAAATGACGAATTTTTATTATTCGTTTTTATTAATATTACTTCTATTTAAACGATTTCAACGATCTAAAATGCTTGAAAATGCTTATTTTAAAACAAAACAGCACGTTTTGAGCTTTTAATCTGCGTTTTAACACGTAAAACAGCATAAAACGACGAAATTTTTATTATTCGTTTTTATTAATATTGCTTCTATTTGAAACGATTTCAACTATCTAAAATGCTTGAAAATGCTTATTTTAGCAAAACAGCACGTTTTGAGCTTTAATCTGCGTTTTAACGCATAAAACAGCATAAAACGACGATTTTTTATTATTCGTTTTTATTAATATTGCGTCTATTTGAAAAGATTTCAACGACCTAAAAATGCTTGATAATGCTTATTTTAGCAAAACAGTACGTTTTGAGCTTTTAATCTGCGTTTTAACGCGTAAAACAGCATAAAACGACGAATTTTTTATTAATATTGCTCTATTTGAACGATTTTAACAATCTAAAAATGCTTGAAAATGCTTATTTTAGCAAAACAGCACGTTTTGAGTTTTAATATGCGTTTTAACGCGTAAAACAGCATAAAACGACGAAATTTTTATTATTCGTTTTTATTTTATTGCGTCTATTTGAACGATTTCAACGATCTAGAATGCTTGAAAATGCTTATTTTAGCAAAACAGCACGTTTTTGAGCTTTAATCTGCGTTTTCAAGCGTAAAACAGCATAAAAACGACGAATTTTTTATTATTCGTTTTTATTAATATTGCTTCTATTTGAACGATTTCAACGATCTAAAACGCTTGAAAATGCTTATTTTAGCAAAACAGCACGTTTTGAGCTTTAATCTGTGTTTTAACGCGTAAAACAGCATAAAAACGACGACTTTTATTATTCGTTTTTATTAATATTCTTCTATTTGAACGATTTCAACGATCTAAGATGCTTGAAAATGCTTATTTTAGCAAAACAGCACGTTTTGAGCTTTAATCTGCGTTTTAACGCGTAAAACAGCATAAAACGACGAAATTTTATTATTCGTTTTTATTATTATTGCTTCTATTTGAATGATTTCAACGATCTAAAATGCTTGAAAATGCTTATTTTAGCAAAACAGCACGTTTTGAGTTAATCTGCGTTTTAACGCGTAAAACAGCATAAAACGACGATTTTTATTATTCCTTTTATTAATATTGCGTCTATTTTAACGATTTCAACGATTTAAAATGCTTGAAAATGCTTATTTTAGCAAAACAGCACGTTTTGAGCTTTTATCAGCGTTTTAACGCGTAAAACAGCATAAAAACGACGAAATTTTTATTATTCGTTTTTATTAATATTGCGTCTATTTGAACGATTTCAACGATCTAAAATGCTTGAAAATGCTTATTTTAGCAAAATAGCACGTTTTGAGCTTTAATCTGCGTTTTAACGCGTAAAACAGCATAAAAACGACGAATTTTTATTATTCGTTTTTATTAATAGCGTCTATTTAAACAATTTCAACGATCTAAAATGCTTGAAAATGCATTTTAGCAAAACAGCACGTTTTGAGTTTAATCTGCGTTTTAACGCGTAAAAAAAGCATAAAAACGACGATTTTTTTATTATTCGTTTTTATTAATATTGCTTTTATTTGAACGATTTACGATCTAAAAAAGCTTGCGTATTTTAGCAAAACAGCGCGTTTTAGTTTTAAACTGCGTTTTAACGCGTAAAACAGCATAAAAACGACGAATTTTTTATTATTCGTTTTTAATAGTTCTATTTGAACGTTTTTTCAACGATCTAAAAATGCTTGAAAATGCTTTTTTTAGCAAAACAGCACCCTTTTATTTATTCTGTGTTTTAACGCGTAAAAAGCATAAAACGAAAATTTTTATTATTCGTTTTTATAATATTGCGTCTATTTAACGATTTCAACGGGTCTAAAAAAGCTTGAAAATGCTTATTTTGAAAACAGCCGTTTTGAGTTTAATCTGCGTTTTAACGCGTAAACAGCATAAAAACGACGAATTTTTTTTATTTTCGTTTTTATAAATATTCCTTCTATTTGAACGATTTTAACAATCTAAATGCTTGAAAATGCTTATTTTAGCAAAACAGCACGTTTTGAGTTTTTAAACTGCGTTTTAACGCGTAAAAAAGCATAAAACGACGAAATTTTTATTATTCGTTTTTTATTTTTTTTGCGTCTATTTGAACGATTTCAACGATCTAAAATGCTTGAAAAATGTTTATTTTAGCAAAACAGCACGTTTTGAACTTTAATCTGCGTTTTAACGCGTAAAACAGCATAAAACGACGAATTTTTATTATTCGTTTTTATTAATATTGCTTCTATTTGAACGATTTCAACGATCTAAAAACGCTTGAAAATGCTTATTTTAGCAAAAACAGCACGTTTTGAGCTTTTAATCTGCGTTTTAACTCATAAAACAGCATAAAACGACGATTTTTTATTATTCGTTTTTATTAATATTGCTTCTATTTAAACGATTTCAACGATCTAAAATGCTTGAAAATGCTTATTTTAGCAAAACAGCACGTTTTGAGCTTTTTAAACTGCGTGAACGCGTGAAACAGCATAAAACGGGCGAATTTTTTTTTATTCGTTTTTATTAATATTGCTTCTATTTGAACGATTTCAACGATCTAAAATGCTTGAAAATGCTTATTTTAGCAAAACAGCACGTTTTGAGGTTTAATCTGCGTTTTAACGCGTAAAAACAGATAAAACGACGAATTTTTTTTATTCGTTTTTTAATATTGCGCCTATTTGAACGATTTTAACCATCTAAAATGCTTGAAAATGTTTTTTTTACAAAACAGCACGTTTTGAGCTTTAATCTGGTTTAACGCGTAAACAGCATAAA
>NW_027047426.1:0-14974 GCF_025399875.1 Dalotia coriaria
TTTAGATTGGTTTAATCGTTTTAAGCTATTGCCTAAAACGTTTTAGATTATTTTAAATGCTTATTTTGAAAACCAAGTTTTATTTAATGCGTTTTTAGCAAAACAGCACTTTAATTTTTTATTAACGCTTAAAATAAAAGAAGAAATTTTTTATTCGTTTAAAAATTAAAACAGCAGTATTGAGCTTAATGTATTTTACAAAACAAAAGTTGAATTTTCTATTATTCGTTACAGCAAAAAGCCTATTTGAACGTTATTTGGTTTTAATATGCGATTTAATTTTAACGTTTTAGCTTTAATTCTATTTAATACAACAAGACGTTGATTTATTTTAAAAACAGCATCGATTTTGTATGGTTTTAATCTAAAAGCTAAAAACATTTCTATATTCGATTTATTAAATTGCGTTTTTGAAACGTTAAGCAGCTAAAATGCGAAATGATTTTTTAAAAAGCTAAATAGTTTTATTGACGTTTTAATTTAAACATTGAAAATCGACGAATTTTTATTTGATTTTTTATATTGCTATTTGAACTTTCAAGATAAAAGCTAAAAAGTTATTTTGAAACAGCATTTTGGCTTTTAATGTTTATCGCAAAAGCATTAAAAGCGAAATTTTTAATATTGCTTTTTTAATTGCATCTGTTTAACGCTTAACCATAAAAGCGAAAATTTTTTTATTTTTTTTAGTAAAATTGCTCTATTTGAACATTTCAACGATCTAAAATGCTTAAAAGCTATTTTAGAAAACAGCGTTTTGTTTAATCTGCGTTTTAACGCTTAAATCACATAAAACGTACGAATTTTTATTATTCATTTTTAATATTTCTAATGAACGTTTAGCGTCTAAATGCTTAAAATGCTTAATTAAAACAGCAGATTTTGTTTATTCGTTTTATTAATGAACTCATAAAACGATGAATTTTTTATTATTCATTTTTTATTAATATTGCTTCTATTTGAACGATTTTCAACGATCTAAAATGCTTGAAAATGCTTGTTTTGGCAGAAACAGCACGTTTTCAGCTTTTAATCACGTTTTAACGCGTAAAGCAGCATAAAAACGACAATTTTTATTATTCGATTTTTATTAATATTTGCTTCTATTTGAACGATTTCCAGCGATCTAAAATGCTTAGAAAATGCTTGTTTTACATAAAACCGCGTTTTGAGCTTTTAATCTGCGTTTTAACGCGTAAAACGCTTATAAAAGCGAGCAGATTTTTATTATTTGTTTTTATTAATTTTGCTTCTATTTGAACGATTTCAACGATCCTACCGTGCTTGAAGTAACATTTAGCAAAACAGCACGTTTTGAGCTTTAATCAGCGTTTTAACGCGTAAACAGCATAAAGGGCTGAAGCAGAAATTTTTATTATTCGTTTTTTTATTAATATTGCGTCTATTTGAACGATTTCAACGATCTAAAATGCTTGAAAATGCTTATTTTAGCAAAACAGCACGTTTGAGGCTTAATTCATAACGTTTTTAGCGCGTAAAACCTTATAAAAACATTAAAAGAATTTTTTATTATTCGTTTTATATTTTTATTGCGTCTGTTGAGACGATTTCAACGATCTAAAATGGCGAAAATGCTTATTTTAGCAAAACAGCGTTTGTTTTAATCTGCGTTTTAACGCGTAAAACAGCATAAAAACGACGAATTTTTATTATTCGTTTTTTATTAATGCTTCTATTTGAGGAACGTTTAGCGATCTAAAATGGCAGAAAATGCTTATTTTAGCAAAACAGCGTTTGAGCTTTAATCTGCGTTTTAGCGCGTAAAACAGCATAAAACGACGGTACTTTTATTATTCGTTTTTATTAATATTGCGTCTATTTGAACGGTTCAGCGATCTAAGTAGCGAAAATGCTTATTTTAGCAAAACAGCACGTTTGAGGGCTTTAATCCTGCGTTTAACGCGTAAAACAGCATAAAGCGGCGAATTTTTATTATTGTTTTTATTACTTCACGTACTTCTATTTGGAACGATTTCAACGATAAAATGCTTGAGAATTCTTATTTTAGCAAAACAGCACGTTTTGAGGCTTTAATCTGCGTTTTAACGCGTAAAACAGCATAAAACGACAATTTTTTATTATTCGATTTTTATTAATATTGAAAGCTATATTTGAACGATTTCAACGATCTAAAATGCTTGAAAATGCTTGTTTTAGCAAAACAGCAGCACGTTTGAGCTTTTAATCTGCGTTTTAACGCGTAAAACAACATAAAAACGACGAATTTTTTATTATTTGTTTTATTAATTTTGGCTTCTATTTGAACGATTTTAACGATCTAAAATGCTTGAAAATGCTTATTTTAGCAGCAAAACAGCACGTTTTGAGCTTTAATCAGCGTTTTAACGCGTAAAACAGCATAAAACGACAAGTTACGCAGTATTCGTTTTTTATTTTTATTGCGTCTATTTGAACGATTTCGGCGGTCAAATGCTTGAAAATGCTTATTTTAGCAAAACAGCGCGTTTTGAGCTTTAATCCTGCGTTTAACGCGTAAAACCTTATAAAACGACGAAATTTTATTATTCGTTTTTTTTTATTAATATTTGCGTGTTTGGTGATTTCAACGATCGATAGCGAAAATGCTTATTTTAGCAAAACTAGCACGTTTGAGCTTTATTCTGCGTTTAACGTAAAACAGCATAAAAACGACGAAATTTTTTATTATTCGTTTTTGTTTTTTTATTGCGTCTATTTGAACTTTGATTTCAACGATCTAAAATGCTTGAAAATGCTTATTTTAGCAAAACAGCACGTTTTGAGGCTTTTAATCGTTTTTAACGCATAAAACAGCATAAAACGACAGAAATTTTTATTATTCGTTTTTTTATTAATATTGCGTCTATTTGAACGATTTCCAGCGATCTAAAATGCTTGAAAATGCTTATTTTAGCAAAACAGCACGTTTTGAGCTTTTAATCTGCGTTTTAACGCACGTAAAACCAACGCCGCAAACGACGAAAGATTTTTATTATTCGTTTTTTATTTAATATTGCGTCTATTTGAACGATTTCAACGATCTAAAATCTTGAAAATGCTTATTTTAGCAAAACAGCACGTTTGAGGGCTTTAATCTGCGCGTTTTAACGCGTAAAACAGCATAAAACGACGAATTTTTATTGTCGTTTTTTTATTAATATTGCACGTCTATTTGGGCGAAGTTTCAACGATCTAAAATGCTTGAAAATGCTTATTTTAGCAAAACAGCACGTTTGAGCTTTATTCTGCGTTTTAACGCGTAAAACAGCGCATAAAAAGGACAAAATTTTTATTCGTTTTATATTTTTTATTGCGTCTATTTGAACGATTTCAACGATAAATGCTTGAAAATGCTTATTTTAGCAAAACAGCACGTTTTGAGCTTTAATCTGCGTTTTAACGCGTAAACAGCATAAAAACGACGGGAATTTTTATTATTCGTTTTATTTTATTGCGTCTATTTGAACGATTTCAACGATCTAAATGCTTGAAAATGCTTATTTTAGCAAAACAGCACGTTTTGAGCTTTAATCTGCGTTTTTAACGCGTAAAACAGCATAAAACGACAGAAATTTTTTATTATTCGTTTTATTAATATTGCGTCTATTTGAACGATTTCAGCGATCTAAAATGCTTGAAAATGCTATTTTAGCAAAACAGCACGTTTTGGAGGCTTTTATTCTGCGTTTTTAACGCGTAAAACAGCATAAAAACGACGAAATTTTTATTATTCGTTTTTATTTTTATTGCGTCGATTTGAATTGATTTCCAGCGGCGATCTAAAATGCTTGAAAATGCTTATTTTAGCAGCAAAACAGCTACGTTTGAGCTTTAATCTGCGTTTTTAACGCATAAAACAGCATAAAACGACGAAATTTTTATTATTCGTTTTTGTTAATATTGCTGTCTACGAACGATTTCAACGATCTAAAATGCTTGAAAATGCTTATTTTAGCAAAACAGCACGTTTCGAGCTTTAATCTGCGTTTAACGCGTAAAACAGCATATAAACGACGAATTTTTATTATTCGTTTTATTAATATTGCGCGTCTATTTTGAACGATTTTCAGCGATCTAAATGGCGAAAATGCTTGATAGCAAAACAGCACGTTTTGAGCTTTTAATCTGCGTTTTAGCGTAAAACAGCATAAAACGGCAGATTTTTATTATTCGTTTTATTAATATTGCGTCTATTTGAACGGTGCAGCGATCTAAAATGCTTTGAAAATGCTTATTTTAGCGAAACAGCACGTTTTGAGCTTTGTTCTGCGTTAACAACGCGTAAACAGCATAAAAAGGACAAAATTTTTTATTATTCGTTTTATATTTTTGTGCGTCTATTTGAACGATTTCAACGATCTAAAATGCTTGAAAATGCTTATTTTAGCAAAAACAGCACGTTTTGAGGCTTTTGTCTGCGTTTTAACGCGTAAAACAGCATAAAACGACAATTTTTTTATTATTCGATTTTTTATTAATATTGCTTCTATTTGAACGATTTCAGCGATCTAAAATGCTTGAAAATGCTTATTTTAGCAAAACAGCACGTTTTGAGCTTTTAATCTGCGTTTTAACGCGTAAAACAGCATAAAACGACAATTTTTTTATTATTCGATTTTTTATTAATATTGCTTCTATTTGAACGATTTCAGCGATCTAAATGCTTGAAAATGCTTATTTTGTAAAACAGCGTTTTTGAGCTTTAATCTGCGTTTTAGCGCGTAAAACAGCATAAAACGACGAATTTTTTTATTATTCGTTTTTATTAATATTGCGTCTATTTGAACGATTTCAGCGTCTAAAATGGCAGAAATGCTTATTTTATGGAAACAGCACGTTTAGCTTTAATCTGCGTTTTTAGCATAAAAACGTATAAAACGACGGGCGCATTATTTGTTTATTAATGTGCTTCTATTTGAGACGATTTCAGCGATCTAAAATGCTTGGAAATGCTTATTTTTAGCAAAACAGCACGTTTGAGCTTTTGTCTGCGTTTTAACGCGTAAAGCCAGCGCGCAAAACGACGAATTTTTATTCGTTTTTTTTTATTAATATTGCGCGTCTATTTTGGCGAACGATTTTCAGCGATCAAAATGCTTTGAAAATGCTTATTTTTAGCAAAACAGCACGTTTTGAGCTTTAATCTGCGTTTTTAACGTGTAAAACAGCATAAAAACGACGGTACATTATTCGTTTTATTAATATTGCGTGCATTTGAACGATTTCAACGATCTAAAATGCTTGAAAATGCTTATTTTAGCAAAACAGCACGTTTGAGCTTTTAATCTGCGTTTTAACGCGTAAAACAGCTTATAAAACGACGAATTTTTTTATTATTCGATTTTTTATTAATATTGCTTCTATTTGAACGGTTCAACGATCACAAAATGCTTGAAAATGCTTATTTTAGCAAAACAGCACGTTTTAGGCTTTGGTACTGCGTTTTAACGCGTAAAACAGCATAAAACGACGAATTTTTTATTATTCGTTTTATTAATGTGCGTCTATTTAGACGATTTCAACGATCACAAAATGCTTCAAAATGCTTATTTTGCTTAGTAGCAAAACAGCACGTTTTTGAAAAACTTTAATCCTGCGTTTTAACGCGTAAAACAACTTTGCTCTAAAAACGACAGATTTTTATTGTTTGTTTTTTATTAATTTTGCTTCTATTTGAACGATTTCAACGATCTAAAATGCTTGAAAATGCTTATTTTAGCAAAACAGCACGTTTGAGCTTTAATCAGCGTTTTAACGCGTAAAACAGCATATAAAAACGACAGGAATTTTATTATTCGTTTTTTATTAATGTTGCTTCTGTTGAACGATTTCAACGATCTAAAATGCTTGAAAATGCTTATTTTAGCAAAACAGCACGTTTTGAGCTTTAATCTGCGTTTTAACGCGTAAAACAGCATAAAACGACAGGAATTTTTATTATTCGTTTTTATTAATGTGCGTCTATTTGAACGATTTCCAGCGATCTAAAATGCTTGAAAATGCTTATTTTAGCAAAAACAACACGTTTTGAGGACTTTAATCTGCGTTTTAACGCGTAAAACAGCATATAAAACGGCAAAATTTTTATTATTCGTTTTATTTTATTCGCGTCTATTTGAACGATTTCAACGATCTAAAATGCTTGAAAATGCTTATTTAGCAAAACAGCGCGTTTTGAGCTTTAATCTGCGTTTTAACGCGTAAAACAGCATAAAAACGACGAATTTACATTATTCGTTTTTTTATTAATATTGCTTCTGTTTGAACGATTTCAACGATCTGAAATGCTTGAAAATACTTATTTTAGCAAAACAGCACGTTTTGAGCTTTAATCTGCGTTTTAACGCGTAAACAGCATAAAACGACGAAATTTTGTGTCGTTTTATTAATATGCGTCTATTTGAACGTTCCAGCGGAAGTCAAAAATGCTTGAAAATGCTTATTTTAGCAAAACAGCACGTTTTGAGCTTTATTCTGCGATTTAACGCGTAAAACAGCATAAAACGACGAAATTTTTATTATTCGTTTTTTATTTTTATTGCCGTCTATTTGAACGATTTCAACGATCTAAAATGCTTGAAAATGCTTATTTTAGCAAAACAGCACGTTTACGAGCTTTAATCTGCGTTTAACGCGTAAAACAGCATAAAAACGACGAAATTTTTTATTATTCGTTTTTTGGTAATATTGCGTCCATTTTGAACGGTTCAACGATACAAAATGCTTTAAAATGCTTATTTTAGCAGCAAAACAGCACGTTTTGAGCTTTAATCTGCGTTTTAACGCGTAAAACAACATAAAAACGACGAATTTTTGGTGCATTCGTTTTTATTAATATTGCTTCTATTTGAACGATTTCAGCGATCTAAAATGCTTGAAAATGCTTATTTTAGCAAAACAGCACGTTTGAGCTTTAATCTGCGTTTTTAACGCGAAGCAACATAAAAACGACGAATTTTTTATTATTTAATTTTTATTAATATTGCTTCTATTTGAACGATTTCCAACGATCTAAAATCTTGAAAATGCTTATTTTTAGCAAAACAGCACGTTTTACAGGCTTTAATCTGCGTTTTAACGCGTAAAACAGCATAAAACGGCGAAATTTTATTATTCGTTTTTAATTAATATTGCGCGTCTATTTGAACGATTTAACGATCTAAAATACTTGAAAATGCTTATTTTAGCAAAACAGCACGTTTGAGCTTTTATTCATGCGTTTTTAACGCGTAAAACGCTTATAAAACGACGAAATTTTTTATTATTCGTTTTTTATTTTTGTGCGTCTATTTGAACGATTTCAGCAGTCTAAAATGGCAGAAAATGCTTATTTTTAGCAAAACAGCACGTTTTGAGCTTTAATCTGGAATTTTAACGCGTAAAACAGCTTATAAAACGACGAATTTTTTTTATTATTCGTTTTTATTAATATTGCTTCTATTTGAACGATTTCAACGATCTAAAATGCTCAAAAATGCTTATTTTAGCAAAACAGCACGTTTTGAGCTTTTAATCTGCGTTTTAACGCGTAAAACAGCATAAAAACGACAGAATTTTTTATTATTTCGTTTTTTTATTAATATTGCGTCTATTTGAACGATTTCATCGTTCACAAAATGCCAATGCTTATTTACAACAAAACAGCACATTTGGGCTTTTATTCTGCGTTTTAACGGGTAAAACAGCATAAAAACGACGAAATTTTTATTATTCGTTTTTTTTATTTTTTATTGCGTCTATTTGGGCGATTTCAGGATCTAAAATGCTTGAAAATACTTATTTTGCTTGTAAAACAGCACGTTTTGAGCTTTAATCTGCGTATTAACGCGTAGCAACATAAAACGACGAAATTTTTTATTGCTGGTTTTATTAATGTGCGTCTATTTGGAACGATTTCAACGATCACAAAAATGCTTGAAAATGCTTATTTTAGCAAAACAGCACGTTTTGAGCTTTATTCTGCGTTTTAACGCGTAAAACAACACTAAAACGGCAGGTACTTTTATTATTCGTTTTTTTTATTTTTTGTTGCGCATCTATTTAGACGATTTCAACGATCTAAAATGTACGAAAATGCTTATTTTGAAAAGCAAAACAGCACGTTTTGAGCTTTATTCCTGCGTTTTTAACGCGTAAAACAGCATAAAACGACAAAATTTTTATTATTTGGAACATATTTTTATTGCGTCTGTTTGAACGATTTCAATGATCTAAAATGCTTGAAAATGCTTATTTTATATAAAACAGCACGTTTGAGCTTTTAATCTGCGTTTTAACGCGTAAAACAGCATAAAAACTTGACAGATTTTTTATTATTCGTTTTATTAATATTGCTTCTATTTGAACGATTTCAACGATCTAAAATACTTGAAAATGCTTATTTTAGCAAAACAGCACGTTTTGAGCTTTAATCTGCGTTTTTAACGTAAAACAACATAAAAACGACGGGTACATTGTTCGTTTTTTATTAATATTGCTTCTATTTGAACGATTTCGCGATCTAAAATGCTCAAAATGCTTATTTTAGCAAAACGGCACGTTTTGAGCTTTAATCTGCGTTTTAACGCGTAAAACAGCATAAAAACGACGGGAATTTTTTATTATTCGTTTTTTATTAATATTGCGCGTCTATTTGAACGATTTCAGCGTTCTAAAATGCTTGAAAATGCTTATTTACAACAAAACAGCACATTTGGGCTTTATTCTGCGTTTTAACGAGTAAAACAGCATAAAACGACGAAATTTTTGTTATTCGTTTTTTATTTTTATTGCGCATCTGTTGAACGATTTCAGCTGATCAAATGCTTGAAAATGCTTATTTTAGCAAAACAGCGTTTACGAGCTTTAATCTGCGTATTAGCGCGTAAAACGCTTATAAAACGGCAGAAATTTTTATTATTCGCGTTTTTTATTAATGTACTCTATTTGAACGATTTCAACGATCTAAAATGCTTGAAAATGCTTATTTTAGCAAAACAGCACGTTTTGAGCTTTATTCTGCGTTTTAACGTAAAACAGCATAAAAACGACGAAATTTTTTATTATTCGTTTTTTTATTTTTTATTGCGTCTATTTGAACGATTTCAACGTCACAAAATGCTTGAAAATGCTTATTTTAGCAAAACAGCACGTTTGAGCTTTATTCGCGTTTTAACGCGTAAAACAGCACAAAACGACGAAATTTTTTATTGTTAGGTTTTTATTAATGTACGTCTATTTGAACGATTTCAACGATCTAAAATGCTTGAAAATGCTTATTTAGCAAACAACACGTTTGAGCTTTTAATCTGCGTTTTAGCGTGTAAAACAGCATAAAACGACAGATTTTTATTATTCATTTTATTAATATTGCTTCTATTTGAACGATTTCAACGATCTAAAATGCTTGAAAATGCTTATTTTAGCAAACAACGTTTGCCGAGGCTTTAATCTGCGTTTTAACGCGTAAAACAGCATAAAAACATGAATTTTTGTATTCGTTTTATTAATGTGAAAGCTTCTATTTGAACGATTTCAACGATCTAAAATGCTTGAAAATGCTTATTTAGCAAAACAGCACACGTTTTGAGGCCAGCAATCTGCGTTTTAGCATGAAACAACATAAAAGCGGCGAATTTTTATTATTTGTTTTTTTATTAATTTTAGCTGTTTGAACGTTGCAGCGATCTAAAATGCTTGAAGGTAGCTTATTTTGGCAAAACAGCGTTTGAGCTTTAATCAGCGTTTAACGCGCGTAAAACAACATAAAAAGAAACGACGAATTTTTATTGTTATTATTCGTTTAATAATGCGTCCTATTTGAACGATTTCAACGATCTGAAAATGCTTGAAAATGCTTATTTTTAGCAAATTAGCGTTTTGAAGCGAATTCTGCGTTTTAACGCGTAAAACAGCATAAAACGACAAAGATTTTTATTGTTGAACATATTTTATTGCGTCCATTTGAACGATTTCGCGATCTAAAATGCTTGAAAATGCTTATTTTAGCCAAAACAGCACGTTTTGAGCTTTTATTCTGCGTTTTAGCGCGTAAAACAGCATAAAGCGGCAAAATTTACTATTATTCGTTTTTATTTTTTATTGCGTCTATTTGAACGGTTTAACGATCTAAAATGCTTGAGAAAATGCTTATTTTATAAAACAGCACGTTTTGAGGAGCTTTAATCTGCGTTTTTAACGTAAAACGGCATAAAAACGACGAAATTTTATTATTCAGGTTTTTTATAGTAATATTGCGTCCATTTTAGAAGACGATTTCAACGATCCTCAGAAATGCGCCCGAAAATGCTTAATTTTAGCCGAAAACAGCGTTTAAATTTAATCACCGCGTTTTAACGCATAAAACAGAAAGCATAAAACGAGCAGGGAATTTTTCAGTATTCGTTTTTATTAATATTTGCGTCCTATTTGAGACGATTTCAGCGATCTAAAATGCTTGAAAATTACTTATTTTAGCAAAACTAGCACGTTTGAGCTTTAATCCTGCGTTTTAACGCGTAAAACAACATAAAAACGGCAGGAAATTTTATTATTCGTTTTTTATTAATGGTAAAAAGTCTATTTAAGCGATTTAACGTCTAAAATGCTTGAGAAAGAAATGCTTATTTTAGCAAAACAGCGCGTTTTGAGCTTTTAATGCGTTTTTAGCGCGTAAAACAGCAAAAGCGACGAATTTTTATTATTCGTTTTTTATTAATATTGCGTCTGTTGAACGATTTCAGCGATCTAAAATGCTTGAAATGCTTATTTTAGCAAAACAGCTACGTTTTGAGCTTTATTCTGCGTTTTAACGCGTAAAACAGCATAAAAACGACAAAATTTTTATTATTCGTTTTATATTTTTTGTGCGTCTATTTGAACGATTTCAACGATCTAAAATGCTTGAAAATGCTTATTTTAGCAAAACAGCACGTTTTGAGCTTTAATCTGCGTTTTTAGCGCGTAAAACAGCATAAAAACGACAGAATTTTTTATTATTCGTTTTATTAATATTGCGTCTATTTGAACGGTTCAACGATCTAAAATGCTTGAAAATGCTTATTTTACTTAGCAAAACAGCACGTTTTGAGCTTTAATCACCGCGTATTAACGCGTAAAACAGCATAAAAACGACGAAATTTTATTATTCGTTTTTTATTTTTGTGCGCGTCTGTTGAACGATTTCAACGATCTAAAATGCTTGAAAATGCTTATTTTAGCAAAACAGCACGTTTTGAGCTTTAATCTGCGTTTTAACGCTGAAACAGCATAAAAACGACGAATTTTTTATTATTCGTTTTTTATTATGTACTTCTATTTGAACGATTTCAACGATCTAAAATGCTTGAAAATACTTATTTTAGCCGAGCAGCGTTTTGAGCTTTTAATCTGCGTTTTAGCGCGTAAAAACGCTTTGTAGAAACGGCAGAGTGCATTATTCGTTTTTTATTAATGTGCGTCTGTTGAACGATTTCAACGATCTAAAATGCTTGAAAATGCTTATTTTAGCAAAACAGCACGTTTGAGCAATCTGCGTTTAACACGTAAAACAGCGCAAAGCGACAGATTTTTTATTATTCGTTTTTATTAATGTGGCACCTGTTGAACGGTTCAGCGATCACAAAATGCTTGAAAATGCTTATTTTAGCAAAACAGCACGTTTTGAGCTTTAATCTGCGTTTTATAAAACAGATAAAACGAAATTTTTTATCGTTTTTTTAAACGTCTTGAGATTTCAAACAAAACTTGGAAAATGCTTTTTGCAAAACAGCACTTAACACATTTTTTTTCGTAAAATTAACATTTGAAATTTTAACTATCTAAAATGCTTGAAAATGCTTTTTTAGCAAAACAGCACGTTTGAGCTTTATCTGCGTTTTAAGCGTAAAACAGCAAAAAGACTTTGAAATTTTTATTTGCGTTTTAATAATATGCGCTATTAAACGTCACGACTAAAATGTTTTTTATTTTAGCAAAACGCACTTTGAACTTTAATCTATTTAAAGCGTAATTAGCAAAACAGCATTGATTTATTCGTTTTTATAATATTGTCTCAATTTATATTCTTAAACTTAAAATGCTTATTTTACGAAGCACGTTTTGAGCTTAAACTGCGTTTTAACGCTAAAACACTTAAAATTAATGCGTTTTAATTCGTATTAATATCGTCATTTAAATTCACTTATTAATATGCCTATAACTTTAGTTAAACAAAATGCTTTTTTAGCTAACAGCGTTTTGAGCTTTAATCGCTTAAACGAAACAATTTAGATAATATTTTTATTATTCTATTTGTATTTAGCGTCTTAAACGTTTAAAATCTTATTATGCTGAAAAAGCGTTTTTGCAAAGCATCTGGTTTTAACGCGTAAAGCAAAACGAACAGGAATTTTTATTATCGATTTTTATTATTGCGTTTTTGAACATTTGCAACGATCTAAAATGTTGAAAATGCTTAATTTGCAAAACAGCTCGTTTTTGAGCTTTACACTTGCGCTTTAACGCTTAAACGCTAAAAGACAATTAATATATTACGTTTTTTATTAATATTTATATTTGAACGATTTCAACGATCTAAATGCTTGAAAAGACTTTTTAGCAAAAGCAGTTTTGCTAACGCGTTGTTTAATCGTTAACGCAAAAACAAAAATACGAATTTTTTATTCGATTTTTTATTAATTTGCTTCTATTTAAACGATTTCAACGATCTAAAATGCTTGAAAATGCTTATTTTAGCAAAACAGACGTTTTGAGCTTTAATCTGCGTTTTAACGCGAAAACAGCATAAAACGACGAATTTTTATTATTCGTTTTTATTAATATTGCTTCTATTTGAACGATTTCAACGATCTAAAATGCTTAAAATGCTTATTTTACAAAACAGCACGTTTTGAGCTTTAATCTGCGTTTTAACGCGTAAAACAGCATAAAACGACGAATTTTATTATTCGTTTTTATTAATATTGCGTCTATTTGAAGATTTCAACGATCTAAAATGCTTGAAAATGCTTATTTTAGCAAAACACACGTTTTGAGCTTTAATCTGCGTTTTAACGCGTAAAACAGCATAAAAGACGAAATTTTTATTATTCGTTTTATTAATATTGCTCTATTTGAACGATTTCAACGATCTAAAATGCTTGAAAATGCTTATTTTAGCAAAACAGCACGTTTTGAGCTTTAATCTGCGTTTTACGCGTAAAACAGATAAAAAGACGAATTTTTATTATTCGTTTTATTAATATTGCTCTATTTAACGATTTCAACGATCTAAAATGCTTGAAAATGCTTATTTTAGCAAAACAGCACGTTTTGAGCTTTTAATCTGCGTTTTAACGCGTAAAACAGCATAAAACGACGAAATTTTTATTATTCGTTTTTATTAATATTGCTTCTATTTGAACGATTTCAAGCGATCTAAAATGCGAAAATGCTTATTTTAGCAAAACAGCACGTTTTGAGCTTTAATCTGCGTTTTTTACGCGTAAAACACATAAAACGACAAAATTTTTATTATTCGTTTTATTAAAATTGCTCTATTGAACGATTTCAACGATCTAAAATGCTTGAAAATGCTTATTTTAGCAAAACAGCGTTTGAAGCTTTATTCTGCGTTTTAACGCGTAAAACAGCATAAAACGACGAAATTTTTATTATTCGTTTTATTTTTTATTGCGTCTATTTGAACGATTTCAACGATCTAAAATGCTTGAAAATGCTTATTTTAGCAAAACAGCACGTTTTGAGCTTTAATCTGCGTTTTAACGCGTAAAACAGCATAAAAACGACAGATTTTTATTATTCGTTTTTATTTTTGCGTCTATTTGAACGATTTCAACGATCTAAAATGCTGAAAATGCTTATTTTAGCAAAAACAGCACGTTTTGAGCTTTTATCTGCGTTTAACCGTAAAACAGCAAAAACGACGAAATTTTTATTATTCGTTTTTTATTAATATTGCTTCTATTTAAACGATTTCAACGATCTAAAATGCTTGAAAATGCTTATTTTAGCAAAACAGCACGTTTTGAGCTTTAATCTGCGTTTTAACGCGTAAAACAGCATAAAACGACGAAATTTTTATTATTCGTTTTTTATTAATATTGCTTCTATTTGAACGATTTCAACGATCTAAAATGCTTGAAAATGCTTATTTTAGCAAAACAGCACGTTTTGAGCTTTAATCTGCGTTTTACGCGTAAAACACATAAAACGACAAATTTTTATTATTCGTTTTATTAATATGTGCGTCTTTTGAACGATTTCACGATCTAAAATGCTTGAAATGCTTATTTAGCAAAACAGCACGTTTTGAGCTTTATTCTGCGTTTTTTAAAGCGTAAAACACATAAAACGAGAAATTTTATTCGTTTTTTTATTAAGTTGCGTCTATTTGAACGATTTCAACGATCTAAAATGCTTGAAAATGCTTATTTTAGCAAAACAGCACGTTTTGAGCTTTAATCTGCGTTTAACGCGTAAAACAGCATAAAAACGACGATTTTTATTATTCGTTTTTTATTAATGTGCTCTATTTGAACGATTTCAACGATCTAAAAATGCTTGAAAATGCTTATTTTAGCAAAACAGCAGTTTTGAGCTTTAATCTGCGTTTTACGCGTAAAACAGCTAAAAATGACGAATTTTTATTATTCGTTTTTTTTAATATTGCTTCTATTTAAACGATTTCAACGATCTAAAATGGCGAAAATGCTTATTTAGCCCAAAAAAGCACGTTTTGAGCTTTAATCTGCGTTTTAACCCTAAAACAGCATAAAACGACGAATTTTTATATTCGTTTTTTTTAATATTGCTTCTATTTGAACGATTTCACGATCTAAAATGCTTGAAAATGTTTTTTAGCAAAACAGCACGTTTGAGCTTTATTCTGCGTTTTAACGCGTAAAACACATAAAAGACGAATTTTATTATTCGTTTTATTAATATTGCGTCTTTGACTTTCCGGCGAAATGGCAAAACATTTGGCACCGTTTTA